>NW_010240383.1:0-162819 GCF_000690775.1 Eurypyga helias | reverse complement strand
CCCTACACACATTTTAAGAGAGTGAATCACATCACTATATAACCAGAGAAATTTAACCTCATTATAAGTTTCCTCCAGCTCAGGAAAGCAGGTGTATAACCTCTCATACCTGCCTGACACCATAGTGAATTGATTCAAAACCTGTGGTATCTTGTAACAGCTAATGTCACTTTGGGTAGCAGAAATTTTTCTAATGGTCTATTTACATCAACACAATTTTAAGAGGGGCTTTTATTTCCATTACTCCGACATGGATGTTTTATATTCTCAGAACAACCTCTCTCTCTCCTGGGATACTTCACACTAAAATCCCATCCAGGAGATTTACAAGGGACAGACAATAGTGTTTTTCATGTTGCTTTAGAAGTCAAGGAGAGTATGTTTCCCTTTGTATTAAAGCTTAGGAGCTGTGCACTTAAAGAAAAAAAAAAAATCTTAGTGAGAAGGATGAATGCAGCCTAACAACTTTAAAAGAGCCCTGCAGCTCATTTTATGGTTGGCGTGTTGAATTCTGTTGTCTTTGTCTGTTTCTCATCATTTGGTTTCCTGAACCCCTATAAAAGAGACCGTGAACTGCAGCTTCTGTTCACCATGTTCACTCATTGCTTCTAAGCGCTAAGCTGCAGCTAAATAAACCAGAGTGTCCCCATCCTCTCCTGCCACAACTTACACATATCATCTTATAAAATGAATGGTATTCTGCATGCATAAAAAGATTTTTCTCTTTTTTTTTTTTTTTTTATCAAGAACAGTCACCTCTAAGGTGGAACTGTGTTCTATCAGGTGCATTTTCCTATGGATTGCAGCCAGAGAAGGTTTGCAAAGGGTACAACAGGTACTGAAAGGGAATGGAACCTCCCTGTCTTTGTTCCTTTGAGTTGACAAGAGAGTATAAAACTTCCCTAAAGCTGAGCTTGCATTTAGTTCAGTTCTCTTCAGCAGTAGCTATGCAGCCCACAAACTGAAACACTGGCAAGAGCCCTGTGCTGGTTTTAGCTTTAGATTAAACCAGGATAAGCCCCTACAAAGGCCATTCCTGCATCAGGGAGTGCGCACAGGCTTGCTGCATGGCCAAGGCAGAGCACCCTCCTGCATCCAACATGAATGACAAACTCAGCTTCTGTTGCTTCAGAAACGTTCTTTTCACACATCAAGGTTTCATTATCTTCATTTACGCTTGCATTTTAAACATGCCCTGTCCTGTCTTTCAGTCAATATCATTTATGCCCCAATGCTCAAAAGATTTATGCTTAGTGAAGGAAGCAGAAAAGCGCTTTTAACCCTGATAGTTTATTCCTCCTCTTTCTTCAGAATAAAAGGCAGAGGTTGGCTAAAATTCCAAGTAGGAGCAACAAGTTTCTCTCACACATACAACTGCCTTTCTCAAAAGCAAAAAAAAAAAAAAAAAATCAAAAAACCAAAACCAAACCAAAAAGAGTCCCACTCATGTTGTAACAAATTCACTGTCTTACTAACTCCAGGGATCCAACAAGATCAAATTCAAAGAATTTGAAGTCACTATATCCATGAAATGAACTAGAGAACTGCCACCACCTTCAAGAGACCACCTTGGAATCCGTCCAGGAATAAAATCCTCCATAGCATGTGGAGCACCTTTGTCACACAGAGACCAAGTTCAATTATCCACTATCCCAGTGAATTATTGTACAACAGCCAAGACTAGCTGGGGGGAGACTAGTTTTCAGGCAGACTGTCCCCTTATACCCCATTTTTCAAACATAGAATCAAAATTTATACAAAAGTTTTCAGACTTTTTCCTGCCCCCTGCTGGCAAAAGGGGTGGGTGTGTGTGTTAAAAAAACAGACTAAGAATGCTAATAAAAAAACCAAGAGACATTGCCTGGTTTAGTCTGGTTTTTCATTTCATATCATCTGATTTAAGGTGAAGCGAGAGGGAGCATTCATTTAAGCAGCTGTAATGAAAAAAGATTGATTGAAAAGTCATTTTTGCTCCATTTCTTATGGATAAGAGTCCCAGGTGTCTGTTTTTCTTATATTTTCTTTTTAATGGCTGTTCCCTATTCAGCCCATAATCTTCAAGGTCAGCTTCAGGTCAAATTACACTTAGCACAAAATGCTCAGCATCTGCAAACCCAGCTGTGGGATTCCTCTCCCTTCCCTCTCTAACTGGGTCTTCCATTCTGGCCTCCCAGCCTGGCAAACTATATCAAATTAAAATGCTTAGTGTACAAACTTTCATTTTTTCATTTAGATGGTGGACACTACACTGGCAAATGTGTTAAAAAGACAATACATTACATCCTACTAATAGGACATGTTAAGTCTATGAGGAAAGTACATGCCTAAGTATATCTAGACATGCTTAAACTTGCAATTCCTGACTGCTGCAAAAGCCAAAACGTACAGGACAAACATGGTAGTCATCACATGTTTCCTACAACTTTCCATGGACATGAATAGTGAGGGAGAGTTGCTTATCCAGCAGCCAACGGAAGGAAAGTAAGGCTATAAGAATATTGGGGGAAAAAAAATCTCCGATTGTCAGATCTTGTATAAAATCAAAGCCTTTGGAAAATCCAAGCCTTTGGAAACTTGGTTTGTCACTGGTGTTTAGAGGGTAGGGATGTGTGCAGATGTTACAGACACAGATCTGTGCACACCATGTACATATATAGATATTATCTGACCCTATCCATAAGAGTTAATAATGTAGTTGCCTTAACAGTATAATGTGGAAGACAGAAAATAGCATATGTTTTCTTAAATAAAAATACTGGTGTGGAGGAAAAGGAGGAAAAATATCTAAGCAAGGGAAAGAATCTAAACCCACAACTTCAGAAAAATCACTCAGAAATCTGAAGAGCCCGTGACAAATGAGTTCAAGCTGTAAGATGGATTCGCACTGGTTTGTGTTACACTATAAAAGCCCTCCAGGAGCTAACCTCCAGTGGCTCCTTTTGGTTAGAAAATGGTCTAATAAGGGAACAGGAAAGCAACAGAGCCCTCTTCATTCAAGACCCTACGTTTACTTACTCATCCCCAAACATGACACAAGCATCAGTGCTCATGGTGATGGTCACAGCCTGAGGAGAGCACCATCCTGCCTTTGGATGCAAAGGGTACTCATGTAAATACTCTGGTGACAAACTCTCCCTCTCTGTCCCTGAACTTCACAACAGGCAGTTAAGAACTATCATGAAAACTTCCTAAAAAGGCTAACCTGAAGCATCTTAATAACTCTTAAAAGACCAAAACAGAAACAAAAGGTTCTTAATCCATCTTTCTACGAAGAGGCCCTCTGGGGTTTTGTTTGCCTCTTAAGGAAGTGAGCTACAGCTCAGCAGCTGCACCATGTGTGAAATAATATAGCACTTGATTTTAACTGCTGGCTGAGGTGCCTAATGGTTCTAGGGATGTCTGGCTACTCCTGAAAGCACTCCAAAGGTATAAGGAGACAAAGGTGTGTATCCAAGTTCACAGTACTTGTACATCTGAAGGAATACAGGATATTTGTATCCAAAATTCAGTTTTCAGTGGATTCTTCATAATGGAATAATGAAGAAGGGTGACACACCGTCCATGCAGCTCTGAATGGAGAGATGACCTTATGGTCTTTTCCCTCAGGAAATCAAAGATACTTACTTAGAATTAATCTGTGGGAAAAGTGAAGGAAAAAAGGACCAAGAGACAGGACCAAGTATATCCTGATGTATCAAGGCTAGACAACTTGCTTCCCAGAGTATCTTGCCTGATCAAAAAACAGAAGATGGAATAGTGACCTTCTGTCAGACCCCAGGCAGCTGGTGTTTGGACTACACACAGCTATATACCCTTAGCAGAGAGCAGGCCAAAGAGGGCAGGAAGAGACTTGGCTAGCTCATAGACAGGTAGGAAACAAATAAGGAGTTAGTCATGAGCTTAGAGCTTTAAAGAGCAAGGCAGAGCCTGAGCAGAACGAAACCCAAGAAAAAAATTAAGAACAAAAAGAAAGGTTGTAACTCATTATCTTTTCCACTACTGACTGATTCTCCAGGCCTCAACAGTCACAATTCTGCTATTCCATATAAAAGATGATGCTTGCACCTGCGGATTCTTTGGGATTAGCTTCCATATCTTAATACTTCAGGTAGTAAGCATAATCAAACATTCAAGAAGAAATCTCTCCACCCAAAAAAAAAAAGATCCTGACATGTTCCACATGCACTGGGCTGGCATTTGGATATTAAATCTGCAACACTCAACTCTGCCAAAATACCTCCCAAGACTCCAGAAATAAAATTCCTTATTGTTCCCTCACTTGACTGCCAAAGGGATTCTTTTTATCCCTTTTTTTGGGCCGTCCCTCACAAAAGTTTCCAAAGATGGAGCAAGCACCCAATTTCACATTTGGCAATGCTAGAAACAACCCAGCAATGGCCTTGAAATGTTTGCCATTTCTACTTGTCTTGACACTAATTATACACACAAGGCAACTTCATCTGCACTGGGCAGAATGGCTCAATGCACAGCAGAGTACAGTGCCTTCAGATCCGTGCAATTCCAAGCGAGTCAAGCGTGCATTATAACTGCAGTCACAGCAAGTTTCTGATGTGCTTCTCCAAGGCAGACCCCTCCTTTTTCTTCTTCCCCTCCCCCCCAACCTTTTTTTAAGTTTTGCTAGAAAACACGAAGTTTCTCTGAGACAATCAGAGCATGACTTCCATCCAGTTGTTTCATCAGACTAAGCATGCCACCTGCTTTTTCACATTCCCATTTTTTTTTCTTTTGAATAAACTCTCCATTATAAAAATAAAATAACGCCATTTACAAAGTACCACCTCAGCAGCACGCCTCAGCCCTCATTTCACAGGGCTATGCCAGCAGCCACAAACAGAATCAAAGCATCCAATTAAAAATCCATATTCATTAACAAACATCATGTGCACTATAATGCCCTGCATTGACTACGCCACCACAGGAGATGGGAAACTTGCTGAGATTTCCTGCTCTCAGGCCAAAGCACCATTTTATTAAAGGGTTTTACCTTTGCTACTCCACGGGCCAGCAAGAAGCCCAGTGCCCTGTTAGCCCACTGGGCTAGGACAGCAGAAGTGACAGCTGTTGACCTTTTGCCTTAGAGAGATGCCAGACTCAGGACCTTGCCAGGATGAGGAGCACACAGAGAAGACCATGAAACCACGCCAAACCTTTCCCACCGAGGTCTTTAGGTACCAACAGGGCCAGTCACAAGCCAATCTGCGGCATTACAAGCAGCCAACGTAATAAACCCTGCATATGCTTGATTGATGCAACTCATTGGCTCGGCAGGGCCAGATCCAAGCTGACGTAGTAAATTAGCATATTGCCTTGGCTTCAGGGAAGTTACGTTGATTTACACCATCAACAATTTACCACCGCAGAAAGTCACATACCGTAAGTACAATATTCCAGACCTATACAATGAAATTATATGAACACATGCCAAGATTATTTATTTATTTGTACCCACAAGCCTGAGATTTACAACTCTTTACAAATACGAGCTGGGCAATTTGCTTTCTATTTTTAGCAGCAATGCTTTGTGCAGGGAACAGCTGTCAGCCACTGGGAGCTGTGCTCCTCACAGCAGCAGCTTCAGACAAATAGAGGCCTCTTAGAATTAAACTGGAGAGCCAGGGTCACTGCTTTGCAGTGGAAAAGAAGCTGAAGATAGTAGACAGCAAACAAACATAAGCACTTAATAGAGAACCACTCACAGAGCTTTTCCAGCATTACATGATCACATTGCTTATGTACGAGTGTGACTGTCAATTCTTCCTGAATAGCTTCAGAGCCCATTGTCCAATTCTGACCAAATTCAGCAAACATTTACAGGGCTCGGAGACAATATATTCCTACTGCCCGCAAGAAGACAGGCAGCTGTGTAGAGCAGAGAGATTATGCTAATATCCTCACTGTTAAAATCTGTCGTGTGAACTCAGCCTTCCATCAGGTTCAGAGCTATGCAAACCCAATACGCACGTCAACAGAAAATCGGATCTCATCAGACTTGCCATCTTCACGCAGACACTCACCTTGGCACACGAAGGAAGATGGCGTTTCCCCAGGGTGGACTCGTGCAGTGATGAACACCACTTTCTGTTCAGCCCCTGGACGCAGGTTCACTGCAGCAGAAAGGGGTGGCAGGGAACAGAGGGAAAAGGAAAGATAAAGATCCTTAAACTGGGTCCCATATGTAGGACACAATGGGGCATTAATATTAAAGCATATCCTTTTATTAAAATTAGTCATACATTATAAATAAGCACAGTCTATAATTAAAGGAGGCAGTGTCACTGAGTCTCCATACCAGGCCATACAGCAGACCCCATAAGGGCTGCAGAACTAATGACGTTCAGCCAAACCTGCAACAACAAAGTTAGCTCTCTTTCTAAAAGACAAGATTTACTACAATGAGTTTAACCACACTGTAATTGCTCTCTCACTTCTGATAAATGTCCCCCCCGGGCGACAAGAACAACAGTGGGGGTCCACTCACAACCTAAAGCCAATTGCACCCTGATTAAACTTGATACAAGCCTTAACAGTGCCAACCAATGGTAAAGTGCTAACAAATGACATTTAATAGCCTTTGCTCTGGGGGATTTGGGGAGTTACTTTAATTTTTAATCTCTTAACTATTTGGGACTTCATCTGCCCTGACTGAAAGAGATGTTCAAAAAACAATAAAGTATGGAAAAGAGACCAGGATTAAATCCAGCAACCTTCTTCAGGGAGGGTGTGAAAATGTGCAGGGTTCCCTTCAAATTGCAGGTAGGTGGAAGGGAGACTTAGATCCCAATTACACTGAACTTAACATGGGTTAATCCCCCTAGTATTGCAACTACGCTACTTTGGCCACTTCCTTCAGCCCTAAACTGCATGGGTCAAGCAGAATGTTTTCTGTGCAGTGATTGCATTCAATAAACAGGAAATAAGAATTATGCTCTTTCAAAACGGGTTCTGGGAATTTTAAAGACCATAAGAGGTCAGGACCTCAGTTAGATGTCTTACCGAGATCTGAACACACACAGCAGGGGTAATACTAAAACACAGCAGGATCCAATTGCTAGAAACAGTTTAAATCTTTGCTTTGAAATAAAAAGTTTACACACTGAAAGGAGACTGGAAACTAAATTCAAACTTGTGGTTTGTTTTTGGGTTTGTTTTCTTTTAATTAGGTAGATGCGTTATATATATAACCAAACATGGACTTTTAATTTCAAATATGTTTGAGAGTCCTCAAGACCATACCTGAGTTATTTTTTTAATTTCCTGAATTCTTAGGCATGCTTAGTTTCCCCAGTGGTAAATCACACCTAACAGTACCACAGGAATAATCGATATATTTTTGGTTGTTCTCAGGAGACAATCTCAGCAGGTTTCTTTTTTATTTCCTTAGCCTCTCTAAATGTCCTACAGCTGCTCTCCGTGTAACTCAGCCATTCATTTGTTCTTTCATACTCCAGCTTCACCATTTGCTGGTGGTTTTGAGCCCCAGGGGCAAAGAAATACAAGGAAGAATCTCTGACAAATGTAGCAGCTGGTGAGGTCAGTTCTGACTGCTAAAGAAAAGAGAGAGGCAGCAAAAAGGAACACAATACCATCAGCTAGAAGTTGATGACCACCCCACATCATTTGCACTAACATTAAGTAGTATGGAAGGAAGGAGATAAATCAAAAAAACAATTTTAATGAGCAAAAAGAGAAGGCTGGCATCACTTTTTGAAGGAAGAGAGGAGTTCTCTCTTGGAAGAGCAGCATTACTTTAAAGGGACAGTGGCTCATAACAAAAATGTTGCTCAGCAACATGACTGCCACTGTTTGGAGCTGAAACAGCTCCTTGGTTAGGGAATCTTTTGGACAGAGAGTTTGGGGGGTTTTGAGGCTTTGCTTTTCTTCGTTTTTCATTAGAACATTTTTGTTATTTATGCTTTACCCTTCATAACAGTTATTAAAATCATTAGTCAGTTCATTCTCCTCTGGAACTGAAGAGAACTTTCCTAATTTAGGGCTCAGTGCAAAGCTGCTTGGAGTCATAGGACATGGGGCACTGGGTGCAAACCACGACCTCCCTTGCCAGCTTCCTTGGGGGATGGAAGAGAACCAAATTACCACTGTGCACTCAGTGCCAAGCAACTTCACTCCACCTCGGTTTACAATCCCCAATGCACCACTCGCTTTCCAGCCCAGTACATTTGCTGCCGTGTGAATGCACAACCTTGCAATGCACAGACCCTTCCATAGTACCTAGCCTCCCAGAAGACAGCACTCAAAGTGAGCACAGGACAGCTGTCTGTCCGTATTCATGGAGCAGACTTTTTCTCCAGGTTTGTCAAGCCCAACAATACCTCTATAGATCTTTTTCTTTAAGCAATATCCTGCATTATTCATACAGAAACAATAAAACACATGGCATGTGTGACCATGTACAGATGTATTTATTTCTGGTGTTTGGGCTGGAAATTTCACATTGAAATAATGTGACCTGTTAACTTTTTTTAAAGGTCATTTTCAGTGTTTGGACTTCAGAATGGCTGCATCTGCGTGAGCAAATAAACACTTAAATGTTTCTGTTAACATTTTGGAAAAGCATATTATCTTTGATGCAGGTTGGAAAGCCTAGAAAATTCAGTGGCATCTTCTATATGAGAGTGAATATGTTAAATTACTTACAGGTGAGGCTCCCAGCCTGAACCCTAACCCAGGAGCAGTGTATTATAACCCTTCCATTCAGCCATCCCATGGCTGGTCTTGGAAATCATATATCCAGCCTCCATGCATGTCTCTGTCCCCATAACATCCTGTCGTAAAAGGAATGCCAAGTATGTATGTACACACACACCCTTCCAAACATTCCTGTAAGTCCAAACACCAAGAGAGCTGTCTTCATTCTCTGTGGTTTTATATATAGTCTAAATGTGCAAGAGTGAATGAAAACCGGATAACTGTGTTCAAGCTACTGTAGTCAGGATTTAAAAGAAAATAAATGCTTTTTTTCTTTTTTTCTTTACCAGTTGTATCATGTATCCTTGCCCAGGTGGGCAAGGGGCTGGGGCTCCAGCCAGCTCTGCAGGGCCCCTCAGCCGTGGCTTCAGCAAAGGTGGTAATGGGTCCTTCAAGGTGTATTTACAGAAGGGCAAATCTGGCACACCCAGCAGCGAGAAGTCGATGGAAAAATGTGAGAAACAGCCCTGAGAGCACCAGCATCAGAGGAGGAGGGGAGGGATTGTTCCACGTTCTTGGGCAGACACTCCCCCGTGGCCGCATGGGGAGACCAGGCTGGAGCAAATGTCCACATGGCAGCCTATGGCAGACCCTTTGCTGGACCAGATTCTCTTGAACAACCTTAGTAACAGCCCATGCTTGAGCAGGGGGAAGTGTGAGGAGGAAGGAATGGTACAGAGGAATGGTTTTGGTCTGACCACAACCCTGTTACGCACCCCCAGCCTCCTTATTTTCTCCCCTGTCGTAGAGGAGGGAGCAGCTGGGTGGGCATCTGGCCAAAGTTAACCCACCAAACAAATAATGGACACAACTACAAAACACCATTTCATATTTTAACATAAAACAATTTCATTGGAAAGGCATCCTATTTTCTACTTCAGGATTGAAAAGATCAATCAAAATTAAAAAGATTAGAAGTGTATAGCTTTGCTCAGTAGATGCCAAAAGCACTTAAGCAAAATGACAGAAAAGCACACTTCATTTATCCACAACTTGGCTAATTGTGGAAATGCAGACAAATAGTCTGTTGTGGTACCCTTTCAACCTTTCCAACTGCCACAGCAGTGAATCTTAGAAATAAAACTTTTGTCCAATAGTTTTGTAAGGAAAGAAATTTATACATTTTGGGAAATATTTCTTTTTCATTTTCTCTTCCAGAAAGTATCTTGAAGATTGAACGAAACATTTCCTTTTCCCTCTAAAGGCTACCACTACCATCATCATTGAATACTTGCCTTAAAAATCTGACTGGGACCTAAACAATCTGCCACTACTTGTTGCACTCAGAACCAGCTACTCACCCACTACCATCCTGTTGCTCTGCTGCAGAGGAGAATTCCCTTGGGCAAAGTTGTGAAGATCTAAGGTGCTAGTCAGAATAACCTCAATATCTATTCTGAATCTAAAGCTACCACAATGGTGATAAACACCAAGCATATGTCATACTGAAAAGAAATCCAGTTAGCTACAAGCAAGCAACTCAAAAGTCTCACTCTGAACATCACTTGTACTTTTGGCCCTCAACTCATCTTCCTTCTTCTCTAGTGCTGTAGCATGTACAAGCCAGCCACACTTAAAGCAATCCCACTGGCAACACTTCCCCAGCTCTCACCCAGGAAACCATAATTTCCACTTTTGGTTACATATTGCAGTAGTGCAACTAAAACAGACTCCCACAGAAAAACAATTTTTACTAAAAAAAAAAAAAAAGGCAGTTGGATCAAAATCTAAACCTCTATGACAAATCAGCAAATTCAGTTAGCCATTTTCATTCAATTTTCATTTTTACACTACTACAAAACGATGAAAATGACAGTATTTGCATGTAGTAGCTTAATAATAAGCATCTAGAAATTTCATGCAGAAATATTATATTTATGGAAACCCATTTGCACTAGCAAATGAAGTGCTGTAACAGACTTGAGGTAGAACTTTGCTCGACATCCAGGATCTTTCCTGCTACCACATCAGACCAGAAGCAGACTGCAGAGAGACTGCAGATTTGTGGTTTAAGTTTTGTAGCCATGGTACGGTAATGATGCAAGTGCACAAATTAGTACTAAAGCTGATGGAATACAAAGAAGAGCAAGTCTGAGCCTAGAAGTCTGTTTCAGAAAGCCTTTATCTGGCATGCACCAGTAGAACTCGGAAGTGAATTCCACTCCTTTGTGGAGGAAGTTGGGGCAAGGTATTAGGAAAAGCTTGCCTTTCTCCCCTCCCACATTTCACCCCATCTGTAGAAGACCAGAAGGCTCTAATTAGAAAAAACGGAAATCTATCACCCTAAAAACATATGCCAAAAAATAATTTGATTTAGATACCCACATATATTTTAATGAAATAAGTGCATCCACTGCAAATAAATTCCATATTGTCTTCCTTTCTCAGGTACTTTGCAGTACGAGGTGGGCTGTTGCCAGCGTTTTATATTCAAAACCCTGCGTTAAAGACTCTACAGAAGAAATCAAAAGAACTCTATTTCATTATGCCTCACTGTGCTGTCCCGGCTTGTCTGTGCCCAACAGGACTGTAACATCTGCGTCAAACTCGAACGCTGATGTCCTTGCTGTCATGACTGCCTAGTCTCTGCCACATGAACCTACTTTAGCAAATCAAATCCAAGTAGCATTTATTTTACTCTGGCTTTTCCTAAGAGACCAGATTAGCACGTAAATCCATTTATTTCAGTTACTTCTGGTCACAAATGTCATTTCAGCTAAGAGTGCGCATCTCAGCAACACAGACTGCAAAGGAACACCATTTTTGGTCACCGCTAAATCCCAGTGGGCTTGGTGAGGTCAAATAAACATAAGCTTTTCTTTCTTGCCTTCTTATACTTGGTTTGAGAGGTGCAAAGAAACTAGTTGCACAGAAGGTAGAAATGATACTATTTGTTCCACAAAGATGAGCAAAGACTGGACAACAGTTTTTGAAAGTCAGACACCTATTCCCAGATAGTCTTACATGGAAAGGAAGGCAGCAGTATCTTGGGTCCCACGCAGAATCCATGGAAGGATAGGGGAGCACTGCTACAAGGTGCTCTCATTACTCACTGACTCACCTACCACCATGTCAAGATATTCCCATCAAGAGCACAGAGGGTTTTTGTTTAGAAAAGCCTCATTTGTGCATGGACCTTCTACACAGCAACCGTTCTGCATGTAATGATCAAAACTGGATCCAAACATCTCAGGTTGTGGAATTTCGTTCAGGTTCTGGCCTTGACTCTGTCCAGGGTTAAATAAAAGTGATTTGTCTGACAGACTTCTGTTGTGGTGTTTAAAAATGTGCTTAGACAGTGTTGTGCAGTAAGCGCTGGCATAAGAGCTTTGCTGAACTGGGGCCATTTAGCAGGAAGCCTGCCTCCGAGGTCGTCACAATGTTTTAAAATTGGAGACTGTGCAACTATTATCCTTTATTGCCCATTTTATTCCAAAGTCTCTCTTTCTTTTTATATTCCCCTTAAAAGCAAAGCTATTTTGGAGCATTTAATATTGTTTAATCTCTTTACTCTGGCAGCTTAGAAATTACAGGGACCATTACAATGGTCCTGTGTGTGCGTATGCTTTATTGATGTATATGCTGACCTAATATCAAATTGATTTTGCACAGCTTTTCTGCTGACCATGGAAAAATGTAAATTGGGTATTATATTTGCACACTAATTTTATTGGGCCCCTGTGTCTTCATAAAAAGATAAAGTTTGGGCTAATAAAAATAAAACATTTCTGGTGCTAATATAGGCAAATGTTTATGTAGGCAGGTAACAAATTGGTTTGTCATTTAGGGGAACATAAAGAGTACTAAAATCATCTTTAGGCAAAATAGATTGGTGGCTTTTGCTTAGCTTTTAGCTTTCATTTGCAAAATCAATTTAATGTAGCACAGTGTCTCAAAGATAGGGTGACACAGGATTAAGACATTCATTGTATTCCCTCTCCTTAACTCCCCTTTATTCAGAGGCCCTGGGATTTGGGTTTGCTCTCTTTCAAAGCAAATTCAATATATTCCAGCAGAAAAGGGAAAAAAGGAACATTTAGACTTAAGCCATATGCGAGCATTCTATAGGAATGGGGACAGGGGCAGAGTAGGAAAGTGGGACTCAGTGTTCTGAAGGTAGATACTGAAGGAGTTATCAACACTTGTCACTGCTACCAGGAATCTGACGGTGTAATACTTGTACGATATCCTTGCCTGGCTATTTCTTAGTTCCTCCTTCCTCTACCCTCTAAGTCCTCTGTAACAGTGCCTTTTGCATCTCTTAACAGCCAACAATATCTGCTGGAACACACCTAAGTGAACGTTGATGGCTGTTTAAGTAGTAGATGGGCATATATCAACAGCCTAGCTTCTATTATGTGGAATGAGTTGACCTATTTAAATCCCAGAGCAGGCACTGTTTCTATCCAGGTCTTGGTTTTCATACCCTCCTTCCCCTTCCCTCCCTCAATAGCTGAGTATTTTGGAGGGGTTCCATGCAGCGGGAGGTTACATAAACAGTTTTGATGTTAATACTTGACTGCGTTTTCAGTCTAATAGCCTAGCAAAGGAATCTGACTGTAAAGCGAAAGGCCAGAAATATCTCCTGGTAAAATTATGCTGAAACATAAATCAAATGATACTGTTGAGCTATTTGCAAAATCAGAAATGGCAAATGACTATAGAGCCCCCTACGTCCCAGCCCCTCTTGTTTGTTTTTAATCTTTGTTACGTCTTGGAGGCAACCATTTTTCCATTTGGGTTTTCCGATACTGTCAGTCTGCTACGCTTCTGAGACAGGAAAATTAACTGCATGCAAAACCAGTCAAGGTACCCTCAATATCTTTCCCTCCTCCTCATCTCCACTAAAAAAAAAAAAAAAAAATCACTCCCCAAAACCCCTAAGTTTTTGTTTTTTATGTTACACATACACATTTGAATGTTGGAATACAACATTCAGTCATACAGTCTATGACATACATACAGTCCTATGAATGAGAATAGAAAGATGGAATATGAACAGCACATTATCATCCTCAAATGGCCAAGGTGATGACAACTCACAATTAAGGATGCAGACAGTAGCATTTAATGTTACCTACCTGCATCACTGTCATATCGTAACAGTTTAACAGGCAAGTCCCCAGTCTGCTTTCTTTTTCCCTCTCCTGCTTTGCTATTTATAAAGTCAGGTTGGAGTGTAGATAAACCCCTTGCCCTCCAGAGACCAGAGGCAAGCAGTAAATTATGGGAAGGCTAAATGGTACATCAAATGTGTCTCCTCAAAGCTATATATCATCTTGTTAAATTTGATGTCTAATCCCAGAACCCCAGAAATCATTCCCAAAATCCCAGAAAATACATGTGTCCTTCAGATGATATAGAACAAGAAAGTAAAGTTTACCTTCAGGGAAAAGAAAGAAAGAAAACCACTGAGCCAAAAACATTCTAGCCATGATTTGCTAAAAGTCTTCATTTTACTTGAGTGCCTTTCAATGCTATTTCCTTAAATTCTATGAAGTCAGAACTCACCTATCTGTATTTGAATACATAAACTCTGATCTACAGGGCTCTTTTATTTTTTTTTTTTTGTTACCATTAAATTACAAACTGAATAAACCAATTGATTTTTGCACCAGATAGAAATGCAGTAGCTTATGAATGTAGCAGCACTTCTACAGTTACCACCAGTAAGAGTAATAGAGATCTTCAGCCATTCCACAGGGTTCTCTTAACTGAGCTCCACAACCCCACATCAGTGAATATGAGGTAGAAACACAAAGGAGCTGCCTTCAGCCACCAAGGAAACAGGCCTCATCTTTAGGGAAGGAATCGATACTAGCTGGTACCGATGCTCCTCTCTTTTCACAGCTATCATCCCTCTAGAACTGCTCACCGTCCCAGTAGTCTTCACTTTATACAAAGAGAGAGATATAAAATATTCAGGTGCAAGACATTTCTACCTGCAATACTACAGTTACATGGGCATCTTTTTTCAGTTTGTCTTTAAAATCCAGGGATTCAAAAGATATTGCCAGGACCTGTTATAAAGCAATTCTCTATCAGCTCTCTCCAGTGGAGAGGGCTAAGGCTATATTTGTTTGCTACAAGTATGCATGGGCTGAAAGATAAGAGAATAATTTATGTTAGAATTTCAGCCAAGATTGCAAAGAGGGAATTACCAACCACTCACAGGGTAGTCCAACAGTTACAGCAGCAGCCAGAACATCTTTTTTGCTGTTCTTCTGAGTTTTGCTGTGGATTTGCCTGTGATTAACTTCAGTGCTTAGATTTTTTCCATATAAAAATTAACCAAACCCATGTGCATTTCAGAACAGAACTGAGAGTCCCAGTACAGCTATACTCTAAACTCTTCTAGTTTCTCTGAGATGTACACATCCTTGCACTCATCACGGATCCTTCCAAGGAATGCAGTGCCAAAAAGGGCATCTATAGCTGCCATGAGTTGCAGCTCGAGAATCCTCCAGTCCAGCATCTCTAACCTGTCAAGGCTAATAGATAAAATAACAGAGAAGGAGCAAGCTGCAAGACAACATGCAGAAATCAGGAGGCTGTAACTGGAAAACCTCTACTCACTGGGGTTATACTCTTCACTTAAACAAGGCAAAAATCACAACAGGAGCAGAAATGAAGAAAAGAGAGGAATGAGGTGGTGGGTAAAGATGGACGGATAGCTATTCAGGTATCTTGTTCTAAGAAGGGCCAGGTCTCATTCTGGGAAGAAAAAACGAGTGAAAAGCAGCGAAAGTTCCAGCCACCTGAGCTAAAGACTCAGACCTAGGGCAACAGCAAAGCAATACTACCAACACTGTCACTGAACTCAAAGCAACACTACCAACACTGTCACTGAACTCATGTCCTGCATTCCACCTTTTGGACACTGACTTGAACATGAACCGTTCTCTCTTCTTCTTCCTAAAATACTAACTATGAATAACTGGGGATACCCCATGCTCAATTACAGAACACAGGAGTTGGTTATTTTTCTTATTCATTCGCTTTAACTGATCCTCCCTGGGAGAAAGAAGAAGTGACAGGGTTAAACAGAACAAAGCCTTCAGTGTACAAGACCTGGCTTGAAAGCAGTGATCCCAGGCAGGATGTGCAAGGTGTTCTGCAAGAGGTTTTGGCCTTTACTGAACTATGACAGTGTGTTCTTCGGTAGCTGAGCTAGCGGTCAATAAAAAGCAACCTGCTGAAATGAGATTCATGAAGAGCAGTGCTCCTCAGAACGTGACACTGACCTCTCCAGGAAGAGCCAACACCCTCTTCAGAGAGAGACTTGAGCCCACAAGTCACAAGTGAATAGCCTCTCTTCACATTCACAGCTTGACCAAAATCAGAATTCAGACACGAACGTGCAGCAACAAAAAAGTTAACATGCTGAGTAGGCGGTCTTACACACCAAATCCTAACTTAAAGATACCTCAGCAACACGGGGGGATGCAGACTACCCTCAGGGCTGAAACACTCAAGCACATCCCTAAACCAGTCAGAAACATATCCTTCTTTACTGTAATGTTAGACATTGGTTTCAAATCAGGATGAGAAACAGGTTCTTTTTAACATATGGGGGATGGAAAAGATAGGGTGGAAAGCATTCCCTTTTTACAGAGAAGTGGGGTTACCTCTCCTGGACACACTGCCAGACCCCTGCTTTTGTTCATTAATCCTTCTCAGTTTTGAATCACAGGGACATGATGTCCGTGAGTCTGTGGCTGAGGAAGAGTTTCAATGGTCCTAAATCAGCTTTGCTCAGGTGTACGTATTCCACTCACTTTTGAATATGACTCCAGCATCAGCAAGGGTCACTGACACAACCTCAGACAGACGTGTACTAAAAATATTTGTCCTGTACTACATATCCCACAGTCTGGCAGGAGGATGTTCTGTCACACCCTTGTCCTTTCCTTCAAAAAAAAAGATACACACCCAAAGGTAGGGCACTTTCCATCCTCATTAAGGGTCAAGAATTAAGCAAGCTGCTATTCTTATTCAGATGCTTCTTATGACATTTTCCTCTCTGTTGCAAAAACAATTACCGCAAAGATGTTTAAATTCCACCTGGACACATAAAACCTTCTTCCACTCCAACCTACCTGCTGTGCCTGTCCCTTGCCTTACATCAAACCAGGTACAGTTCCTCTCAGACATGATTCTTCTCCAAAATCTCTAAGCACCACATTAACTTCACATGCCCACCAATCCTAATTGTCTTTTGCGTCCCGTCGTTAGGTAGCAGTAAATTTCAGGGGCACAGTCAATCAGTACAGCACGGTGCTTACGCGAAAACACATTTTCTTGTCTGCATACACGCACACCGGCAGGCTGTGTGAGCTTTGTAAAACGTATCAAGTCAGCAAACGGTTAAAACCCATTTATACACACACACTATCTCTCAAGGCAGTAAGCCGATGGAGAATTTTAATTAAAGTCAAAGGAGCCTTTAAAAGTGGAGGGGGAGAAGTCTAGCACAGCAAGAAATAAATTAATAAAAACACGCTCCAAGTTGAAGCTCAGGGGGATCACTCTCAGTCATCATTTATTTAAAGGATGGGACATGTCAAAGATGGGAATGTCAAGTGGGAGATGCTGTGAAGCAGCAGAGGACAGAGAAGGGGCTGACAAACTGGATGCCACAACTTCTGTAGCAGATCATTTTTTGTCACGTAGTTTGTATTTCTGGCTGGCCACCTGCTGCTTGATATTCACTGCCTCTCAAAGTTAGTCTCCAAAATATCTGTATTCCCTTTCACATTTGATCCAGCAAGGACTTTTTAGCTCGTCTAGACCATCCTCATCTGGCCAGCACCCAAATTCTGTGGAAAACTATTCCATTGTCTCACCCTGAGGGTATTTTTCTTGGTATTCAGCCAGCAATTTCCTTTACTGAATTTCAATCTTTTTCTCACTTGCCTCTTCCCTTGGTGTTTATATTTTTTAAAATGCCTTTATTTTTTATGCATTGTTTTAGCTTTTGCTCAGGCTGTAGAATGTTCCAGAGGAACTAACTGACCTCTTCAGTTGAACCCTTACACACAGGCACAGCACAGATCTGCTCAATTCTCATGTCCTTACGATCTTTTTATAGAGGAAGTTCCACTGCTCAGATGAGAGCTGGCATTCTCCTCTTCACCTGTCATTCTTGCAGCCACTGTATCATATTTTCTAGCCTTTTCCTTAGCGGGGGGAAGAGATTTCTTCACTTGAGGCCAGTTGCAAACAAGTAGTGCCACATTGCTTGGCTTTAACAACTCCCAGTATCAGCTGCTACAGCAAGCTCTCTTCACCTCTGCCCGCCTGCCTTGTAACAGCTCACTGGGGTGTAAGATGCTTGTGTGGATCAGTGTCCTCAGCAGCCTCCTGGGTCTCCAGCCCCTGTGTTCAGGGGAATATAATGCTCCTAGCTGGTGCTCTGTCACAAACCTCCCAGCATCAGATGCAAATGAAAGTAATCATCCATAATAAATCATGTGATTATGCTGGAAACCCATGCGTGTCTGATCCTTCAAATACAAGAATTACGGAGATCCAATATTAACTGCATATCTTCACACTCATTATCTCATTTACAGAGTCTTCTGCTGTCTATTCTTTGCCAGCCAGACCCCTTGGTAGTGACAAAAATTTCATGGATTTAGAAGAACCCAGGTCAATTTCCATGCAAAAACATGGAAATGTAACTCATTTCTTACATTAAAAAAACTACTGACATTATCTGAAACATTAATACATATATTTATTAATGGATGTAAATTGAATTATGTTTTGCCCTTTCCCATAAAGAGAAAAAAATCCCACCATCTTCATGGAAAGAGGGTTAGAAAGGTTAAAAAAATGAAGAAAGTCAAAGTCATTACATTCCAATCAAACTTGATAAATATGTAAATTACAGCAACTAAACAGTTGGCTTTGACAAATGACTTCCATGTAATGGATTTTTCATAGTAATGAGGCTACAGTGCAATTGTTTTTTTAAAGCCTTACATTTCTCATTAATACAAAGTGTGAGTCAGTATGCACAATGGGGATATTTACCAAAAAAAAAAAATTAAGAGGAGAAAAAAATTCAGACAACAGTTGACATCACAGAGAGATGCCACCATCCAAGATGGTGTCATTGCTTCCATCAACACTGACACATTGTTGACTGGTCTTTAGGTGGCTTGAACCAGAGGGGCTACTCAACACCAAGAGAAGCACAAAACCTAGGACATTCACACTTGCAATTCATTTGTACTATCCAATGCTATCACAGCTGCCATCTGCCTGTGTTGTGCAGACTCTACCAGACCTACAAAAATAGAAGAGGGTGCTAGGAAATCACTCTAATCACCTTTAAGTTACTTCCCTGCCCACTGGTATCTTCCTGTCTCATTCAGTTCTTTGACATTCCAGATGGTGTCAATCACCATGGCATCCGTGCACATCACTATCTTTCTAATCTACATTGAACACTAGTCAACTCATTTAGGAAAATTCAGTAGGACACTAGTCAATTCATTCAGGAAGACAACCCTCATTTATAAAGTACTGTTTTCAGTTGCCTTACCATTGTCCCGAGAACAGCCTGGTATTCAGTAAGGCATCTTGCAGCTTCTTAATCTAGACTTCTGCTTTGGAACATTCAAAGTTTTGGAACGTTCAAAGCATAGCATTGAAGGTGATTTGAGCCAGCCATGGCTTTCAAAACAAAGGGGCGATGGTTGAAGTGACAGTCTCCATTAACCTGGAGGCTTCCTTGCCACCATGCAGCTCTAGCAGGACCACCATTGTTGGTGCTACGGAGACTGCATTTGGATGACAACATTCAATGGCCTACAATTGAAATGGACTTCTCTGTGAAGCAACAGGGATTTCTCTACAGGCATCTTGCTACATCTGCAGAAGCAGTACTATTTCTCGTGACCTGGTTTAATCAGAAAAACACAAATTAAAGAGGCTCAGAGAAGATTATTCTGTTTCCCCATATTCCTTCCTACCATCCCACACAGAGCCAAATTACCCTGGTGCACCAGGGCTCGGTTTACCTATTTTGCATGGTACAGATGTTTCTGAGCAAATATAGAGGAAATTTTAACATACATGCCTATGTAGTTTGATACAATTTTGGCTGCTTGTTCCTTCCTATTTGAAGGGTGGCTGTATCCATATCCCCCAACTATAAGGAATTCTGCCACCTGGCATTTGAATTCCTAAGCCAAGATTACAGAATTCAGCTTATATTTGCCCCCACATGCTCTCAGTGCACCCAAGGGTCAGCCAATACAGGCTGGCGATAGATCAAAGGCTATGTGGCTGATATTAAGTTAAAGTAAAAACAACCCCTCTCACCCCAATCTGTTGAAAGTACATAAGGGTAAGGGAGGGAAAACACAGCCAGGGGGAATGTCAGCTGGAAATAAGGACAGAGGAGGTGGAGAGGACTGTTTATACATCTCTTAATAAGCCTATAAACTCTGGCTATATCTCTGCATGTGTGCATTTCTTTTGCT
Source organism: Eurypyga helias (assembly GCF_000690775.1). Taxonomy (NCBI): domain Eukaryota; kingdom Metazoa; phylum Chordata; class Aves; order Eurypygiformes; family Eurypygidae; genus Eurypyga; species Eurypyga helias. The sequence goes on along the minus strand of NW_010240383.1, from coordinate 142,597 downwards.
GATATAGGATACCATGTAATGCTATTCTCATGAGTCAGGAAAATCTGCATGCAATACAGCAGGAGAATGCTAACGACCTTCAGCAGAGCTGGATTACAACACTACTTCCCTTTATCAAAAGGTAGGCTTCCGAGCAAACAGTCAACTTTGGAGTTCCTTGTGGAGTTAAAAAAAATATCACTGAACACAACGTGACCACATACATACCTGTTGGTGCTAAGTGTCCCCTAATTGATAATCCCTCTCAAATATTCCTCGGGCTATAGCGTAGGTATTTTTCAAGCAGCACTTAGTCAATAAGAGAAAAGTAATTTCAAGTCCATTCAAGTGATGAATATTTGAATCAAAGATGGGTTAAACAGCTCATCCAGCACATGTTACTAAAACATTGCATAACTGTTGGCAAAACATCTGTACTCCATCTTCCCACACCTCCCTCTCCCCACCAGGCTGCGGAGACAGTCTCTGACCTACATCTCTAATGGAAACTACGTTACCAAACGATACTATTCTCCAGTCTAAAACATATGAGAGATTTGGAGCTACTTTAGATAAAAAAAAATGAATAGAGATTCTCCAGACAAGTGAAAAAACAACAACAGCAACTGATGGACTTAACCCTCCTGGCCTTACCAGTAAATGACAAAAGCTTGATTTGAATTAAAAGCTAGGTTGGCACTTGCAATGACACTCTTCTCAGTTTATGAACTGATTTAGAACAAAGAGAAAACAGATTACTCCTAATTTGCTTTATATTTGCATTCATGATCTATTGATTATAATAATTGTAGAAGTTATATTCCCATTAGCCACAGCTACTACCATATAGACAGCATGCAAAAGTCAGAGTGGATTTAAGCAATTTTGTTTTCAGACTTCTGGTGTAATGCAGGCCTGCACATTTCCAAGGCAGAAAAGGAAAAATAAAGCTTGTATGTTGTTAAGTTCAAGCAGATTTTCTCATCATTGCAGAATTTAAACTTTCAAACCAGACATGTCCACACTGATGACATTTAGAACTGAACCCTGGAGAGATTTTTCAGAAGTTGTCAAGGCTGAGCCCAGACCACTGTCCTAATTTTGAGAAAGCTTTTGAAGTGATGGAAAACTTTTTGAAGGTCACTGTCCTCTATCAAACACATGACTTAGCATTGTCTGAATATGAGGATAGAAGTAAAAAAATCCCATGTTCTTTTTGTTGCTCTTCCACTGAACTGATGAGTAACCTTTCAAAAGACACTCACGAATAAATCCACAAACAGATTTAGCAACTAAAGTAGCCTAAATCCCATTTAAGTCCATAGTTTAGATCTTCAAAAACTGCATTTGGCTGTCACCTAGTTCAGGAGATGTCAGTATCCATAGGCAACCAGAGTTCTCCCTTTGGCCAAGTCCCCCAGAAATGCACATATCTCTGCCTCTCCCACTAGTTCTAGCCAGCATTTTCAAGTCATACCTAATGGAAGAGCACGACAAAAAACACAGTGGTAAAACAGCAGTGGCAACAACCCCTGATTTGGTCAATACTTACAGGCTCAGCAGACTTACCCAGCATGTGGAAAGCCCTGAGGCAAAACCCCTTCTCACCCTGAAGGGATCTGAAACTACATTCACACTTCAGGAGCACCCTAAACACATGACACTGCCGGATTTACAGACACACACCCCCCCCCAGATTCCCTACATCCAACTTGACACCCTGAAAACCAGATTGCAGAATCATTTGCTCTTGCTCAACAGCTAACCTTGTGAATATTGACTTGGATGACAAAGAAAAGCAGCTTTGAAATCCTTAAATGGAAAAAAACTTTGCATCTGCATGGATTTATTACTAAAAAACAACTTATGCCTGTTTCTTCTCTTCATGGGGAAACAATCTGGAAAGCACTCTCCCAAAATCTGCACCTTGATCACTCAGTAGTTTATCTACAAAAGTTCAGACCTCAGGTTGTTAGAGTTTTTTGCTGGAATGAATAGCAGATATCAGCAAAGGGAGAAAAAAATAAAACCACCACAAAAACTTTCTTGAGAATTTGGGTTTTAATATATTCATTTTCTGCTCCTCTAGCTGTGGGTCACACATGGAGCAGCCTTTCATAGCAATGTATGTCTAGATGATACCAATATAAATAGTGGATATATTTTGCTTTTATTTTTATTATGTTATTTAATCCTTTTTTTTGGATAGAAAAAGAGAAACTGAGCTGCATACAAATGGGTCACAACACCTCATGTTTACTGTTAAACACGAATTAAATCTTAGTAGCTTGGCATATCTCTATAATAAAAAAAGGCACCATTAATAAGATTTCATTAAATGGAGAGCTAATATGTAACAGCCTTATATCAGATATATGAAAACAGAATTTCATAACAAGGCTGGGAGAAGTATTATCAAGGAAATAAGTAGAAAATCTGTCTCTCTCGATACTGGAGGAATTTATATTTTAAGAGTGTTCTTTCCTATTGAGATCTTCATTGACTTGTACAAAAATACCGCTTTTAATCTCAAATCCCCACTGGCATTTTCATCTAAGCACTGAAAATGCTATTGGGCTTTAGAGATTTAATTTAATGAAGGAAAAGTATTTCTATTAAAGTGTGTAATTTTTTTCTTTTTTTTTTTTTTTTTTTAAACACAACATCTTCTGAGGAACCAGGGAAACGGGATTATTTTAAGCTCCGAAAAACTGACTAACCTGTGCCCCTGTAGAACTCCTGCTTGACAAAAAGCTTAACAGCTGTGGCAGAGCCTGTAGGTGCACTTGAAAAGGGACCCTACTGTCCCAAGTCATATACACACTGAGAATGCCAAGCCTGGAGAAAGTAGTAGAAAGAGAGGAAAAGAAATGTCCCCATGCAGTCAGGTTGTTTATGCTAAAATCCTGCATCATTAAGCTCCACTCTGAAATGTCAAAGATAGCAAAAACTCACCAAATAGCTACTAAATCTTCCACATTAATGGACTGATCTTCTCATCTATTCACATCAAAAAATATTAGGTCTGGCTGGGTAGGTAACAAATTCACTATAGGGGTAAATGAAAGCCACTCCATCAATTTGGGCAGAATTGCACCCATTGGCTCCTGTGACAAGATAGACTCCGAATTGTGTGATACAGGAGTGCCTTCATATTAATTCTCACAGTACTGCATTTGTAAGCACGAAAACCTTTGTTTTATCTGTGGATCACCCATGTCTATCATACGAATATTCATTGCAAATACAAATTCCTTTTCATATTGAGAGAGTTCACTTGACACCAGGAGGCCTCTCAACAGGACAATACCAGGGTTGACAAGCTCAATAGTAGACATAAGTTACAACAGTTGTTCTATTTGTGTGCAGAGCTTATGCAAAGTTAAATTTCATTGATTTTTTTTTTAAAAGAAAGCTTATTTTTTTGCTTAGCAGCCACATAGATCACTGAGTTATAACAATGTAGACCCTGTAAGTTATCTCCTACAGCAACAGCTGTACTAAGGAATTATATGAAAAAATACTATGACAGCAGAAGAGGGTAGCCCAGAAATAAATACCTGACTTCTCATGACATCCACTACTTACCTCATACTTGTACAACAAAGCTCTTCTGTAGAGTTGTTTATTTAAGGAGATGTAGACAACAGGGCACCCAGACATCACCACAAACAAGGAAAAGGGTCTCCTGTTTCTGAAGTGAGACTTCCTCAGTGAAAGGAGACACAGGGTCCAAAGGACTGTGATGAAAAACTAGTTTCTTGTACCTGACTAATGGGGCTGGTGTAGGTTTCAACAGGCTTTTGGCTCCAGTGCTTTGTCACAGCCCAAAGGATAGCCTGCTTTGACCTTCCAGCTCCCTTTCCCATGTGTAGCTTGCCATCTTGCCCATTCTCAGGCCTTTCAGATAAGTAATATTTCTCCCTATGCATGACATTGTGGACAAAAAGATAACTGACTTCAACAGATCCATGATTCCCCTGTGTGCTTACAGACTAACCGGCATAGCACTATATCTTACTACTGGAAGTTTCTGTGACTATGAGTAAGGCAAGTCTGACCTGCAACAGGGAATTCACATAGTTTGCTGCACTAGGTAGATGATGGATGTCAAAGAAACTGGTGGTTCATTTCAGAAGGTTAAAAAAGCTTAGCAGAAATAAGTTAAATACAACAAATCTGGGGACTATGGGCAATCACCTGAAGTACTTGGAAAAGCACATGTTCCATCTATGGCTCCTGTGCATAAAAATAACTTTTGTTTAAACCTAATTAAAACAGTGATGTAAGAGATAATCCTTACATTATTTTTATTAAAATAAACATATTGCTTGGTGGATATTTTGATAGCTACACATCTGAGCTTGACACACAACTATTTTAGTTAACTGCCTCAATTGACTTTTTGTGGTGGGTACTGAAGAGCATGATAGACCATGATCCTATTTCCTCTATTGCTCTTCAAGTAGTCCCATGCAGGTGGACATCTCAAGTGCAAAGATAGACATAGTTTTGATGTTTGGATTAACAGGCATCCAGAAGTTCTTATTTTTAACACGTTACCCGAAAGTATGCAAATAGTCACATGAAAACTTTTTCTGTTTTGCATGAAAGCAATCAATATTATCAAAGCACTTTATAGTGGTGGTTTTGGTTCCTCAGTAAACAAGACATAAGACGTGCACTGGGTTATGCTCTGCACAAAAACATAATCCTTCCTTGAATGCTGTCACAAAACTGGCATAATATTTCCATTTTTCTACAATCTAAGCACAAACAGGAGAATAAAAATCTGATTTGATGACACATACCTGAATAAGACAAAGGCCCATCTAGCATCCTGCTTTGTCTCCAGCAATAGTCTCCATTGAATACCTATGTACTGTGTGTTTTTCTTATTGCTAAGACAGAGATCCTTCCCCAGCCCTTCCCTCCCAGATTTGAAAACTCAGCTTTTTTTTTTATTATTTGTTATAAAACATCCAAAAATTTTTCTGTCAGAAGCCAGACCTAATGTCTATTCAAATCAGTTTACTCAACTTTCAGTTCTGAAAAAAATTAATACCCCAGTCATGAACAACCTCAAACTTTGGATACAGGTGCAAACTTTACAAGCAACCTCTGTCATTTCAGAGAGCCAAACAAAACTCCCTGTACTGTAGGAAAAAAAAAAAAAACCCACACTGGGTCAGGTTCAAACCATGAGGGACCATCCTTCAGCCAGCATAAATTGTTACCGCTCCACTGAAGCCGATGGAACTGTGACTACTTGCCTCAGCTGAGGAACTGCCCTGAGTCACTGGCTCATCTCTAATGGCACTGCTGGAGGACAAGGTGGGTGGAAAGGAGAGAACAGGCAGGGAGGAAAGTTGATGTAGAACGGCAGAGAGTATATTTTTTGGAAGAAGCTGGCAGTGTTAATAGAAATCCTCTCTCTTCCACTGCATTCTTATGCAAAGCTGAGATCTGAAGGTTACCTGCTTCCCCAGCGACTTGAAATGGAATTTTTTGTAAAGTAATCTCTTCAATCTGTCTCTTCCTCTATTTACAGAGCATAAAAGTAACCATAAAATGCCACCGTTTTTGAGCAAATCTAATCTGCCCTTCCAGTAATACCAGGCCACACAATGATTATCTCATTTTCTCTTTGACAAACGTGGAATTATTGGCTGGTGATTGTCAAAAAAATACATGTCTCTACATCAGATAAATAACAGTAAAGACAAATAAAAAATATGAAACACTGAGCATAGGCAAGACGAAGCGAATGTCTCTGACCGGTGACGTGTCCTGCACAGTTAGTGACACAGAGCAGTCTGTCATTTTCTTTACACTGCTTATGGCTCTTCTATTCTCCACTTCAGTTTCAGACAAGGATAGAGGGAGAAAAGAAAAGGTGAGAAAAGAGAAAAATATTTACTTCTGCATGAAGAGAGAAAAAAAAAGAAATCAAGTTCTTAACAAATGGAAAGCAGTGAAATAGCCTGGTTGGGGACAGCCGCCTTCAGGGCAAGGTGAGATCTATTTGTAGAGACCAGGTCAAAGGTTTCTGGAAGGGGAGTTTCACTCAGTTATCTGTGGATGAAGAGAGTCTAACTGAGGCTCAACAAATGCAGACAGTAAAGAAGAGAGGCAAAATAAGCATCTATTCCAGACTCATAATTGTCAAGGACTGGGAGAGGAAGAACCTGTCCTTCAAAAATCCAAGGCAGCACCAAGTTCAGTGAGAAATAGCAAGCAGCTGAAAGGAAACAGTGACAGTCTCAGCAGGGATGCTACTCCTGCAGCAGGTATGAGCCGCAGGAGAGCCAGCACAGCACTGGCCAGCCCGACATGACCACAGAAAAGCACAACACAACTCTTTTCCCGGAAGGAAAGCAAAGATATTTCACTGCATGACTGAGCAACCCGTAACCATAGCTGGGTCAGGCACAGTGTCTCAGATCCTAAACTCCAAGGATAACTATCCCATTCAGCTTGACTTTTACGGGTAGAAACCTTGGATATCTTTAGCGTGCTGACAGTGGCGAGGTTTGTACATCGGTCCCAGCAGTCAAACAGCACAGAGCCAAGCTGATGTGAGCCTCCCTTTGCCAGCACCAGTAACAAATGTTACATGGAAAAAGGTCACTTACAGCCTGGGGCAGAGGAATGGAGAGTTCTTCTGGAAAAATACAAGAGAGAAAAATCTGACAAAGGAAGTCCTGAGGCTGCAGGAAAGAGATTAGGCAGGAACACATCCAAGAAGATACAGAAAAACCTTTGTCCTTTTTGAATCCATGGGATTTAGATGATAAAGGAGGAGTCAGGCACCTAATTGCATTCTCATAGCCTGGCTTTCATCCAGGATTCATCCCACCTGGCTTTAAGTATTTAAGTAATGAGCCAACTACCTCCAGAGGGCAAAGCAGGTGTTAGTGGGATGAGGTACTCTCTGCAGCTTCCAGTCTCCCTGCACTGACTGCTAACAGCCTGGAGACTCCAACTCAGGAAGCTCAGGTAAATTCTCATATTTAGCTACACCAAATCTTTAGTTTAGTCTCTCCCCCTTTTTCCATTTCTAAAATAAAGATCAGCCCTTTCCTATTGCTACCACACCCGTAGTCACCACAAGCAATTCTCAGTGTGAAAACATCTTTCTTCGGCTTTACACAGTAGTTTCACAGCTGAGGGATCAGAGTAAAACCTCAGATCACAGATCTGGTTCTGTTAGGTATAACACAGCCTACATGTTATGCCATGACTGCCTAATCCAAACCAGGCATTGGGAATACGCTGTGGTGGGACAAAAGGCGGCATCAGCCAGGTTTGTGTGGTGTGGAGAGCGAAGAACTGGAGGAAAACTGCAGAAGTCCTGCCTAGGTCCAGCAACTGCATTAAAGAATCCCCATTACAGTCATTACACTTTATTCCTGCACTTTCATTTTTCACTGTCATGACACACACTCAAAGGCATATTTGCATTACCAAAGTGTTACCAAAGTGAAGTGAAACAGCTTAAAATTTCTTTTATAGACAATACATCTATTCATGGTAGATAAAGGGATTAAAGATCCTAGTAAAATCCATTAGAATCAGGACTAATACTACCACATATAGTTTTATTTTGCACTTTTATGATACCTTTCCTCCCAGGATCTTAGAGCACTTGTCAAATAAGAAATTAGGCTGTGCTACTTTACCAGCATAAAATAAAAACTCTGCTTTCAGATAGAGAGGACAGCTATAGTGACAGCTGAAGGTCACACAGGAATAGAGCCTGGGTAGTCTCACTTGTGGGTTTCTGCTCTAAAGCCCATTCCCTTTTTCAATTAGAGGAATGACAGTGCCACATACACACAGTACTTAGGGTAAACATTTGTCTGAGTTCTTCATCTCCTCCTACCATTATCTGCACCATTTTTATTTGAATGCCTCATTTTTTTTCCAGACTTTTCTGCAAAATTCAAATGAACCGTGAACAAGAGAATGAGAGGTTTATTGAGCCATAGCAGGCTAACACTACCCATGTTGCTGCATGATTCGAATACTTAAGTGGCCCAGATGCTCTAACATTCAATTAATGAATTCTGGAGATTTGGAAAGGGGGTGGAGGGAGGAAAAAAATATTACACAAGATGTTGGCTTTGCCATTGCATTATCCTGGGTGTCTCACTCTGACAAAGGTTAATGAGGAGAGTTCAAATGCTAAGACATAATTAAATAGCAATAATTAAAGAAGCTGACACTGCTAGAAGCAGCACACTGGAATTAAGTAAGATCGTTTCCCTTTAAAAGAAAGTAGGCAGCTATTGTTTAAACACAACCCTAGCAGGTTTCTAAAATGGTTTCCCATATCACAAAACATGAGGCAAGCCCTCATTGATTAGTATCATTACACGTTTAATGCTCTTTGCCTTGCCTTCCCTCATCCCATTTGCCTATTTTTGGATGATAGCCTCAGCACAAATGAAGCTTATTTGGCAAGGCTGCACCCTGATCAGAGACAGACATGTGGTCATCCTGGCTAATGCAGAACTGATAGGTATTCATATACTGTCCAGGTAAGTGTGATATCAAGACTGACAGGGAAAAGAACTATGTGCTGGTTTTGGCTTGGATAGAGTTATTTTCTTCACAGTAGCCAGTATGCAGCTGTGGTTTGCATTTGTGCTGGAAACAGTGTGGGTAACAGGGACGTTTTTGTTATTGCTGAGTAATGCTTACACGGAATCAAGGACTTTCTGCTCCTCACATCCCCCCACCAGCAAGTGGGCTGGGGGAGCACAAAAAGTTGGGAGGGGACACAGATAAGATGGCTGATCAGGGACATTCCACGCCATATGGCGTCATGCTCAGCAGGTAAAGCTGGGGAAAGAAGGAGGAAGGGGGGACATTCAGGGTGATGGCGTTTGCCTTCCCAAATAACAGTTACACATGACATCCCTGCTCCCCTGGAGATGACTGAACCCCTGCCTGCCCATGGTAAGTGGGGAATGAATTCCTTGTTTTGTTTTGCCTGTGCACAGCTTTGCTTTTCCTATTAAATGGTCTTTATCTCAAGCCAAGAGTTTTCTCACTTCTACTCTTCTGATTCTCTCCCCCATCCCACTGGGGGAGAGGGTGGGGGACTGAGCGAACAGCTCTGCGGTGCTTATTTGCTGGCTGGGATTAAACCATGAGAAATTGTAAGGCAGGCAACGCTCTGACCCATAGTATTCTAGGAGCAGTTGGTGCAGGACATAAAAGCTAAGTCAGTGTTTGGAAAATTGGAGTATTCAGATCCTGAATAGTACAGACATTTTGTAGCACTGTCTATCCCTGCTGTAGACTGAGTTCACACAATATAATGTAGAAAGGAAAAACCAAAAAAGGAACTATTTCTACTATATTTTTCTAATTAATTTGCAGCTGCTGGTTAACATGCATCTTGTTAATGACATCAAAACTTCCCACTGTTTAGAAAATTTCAGTGATTTACTGAACACTTAAGAATCACTCAACACTGTCAACAGGGCAAGCACTACCATGGTAAACACAAGTTTGCCTGCTGTTGAAATATAATTCTGCATTAATATAAGTGAGGTGACAGATCCTGGCAAAAGCAATATTTATGTGCACTGGTATCTTAAAAGTCATGACCATCTCATCACTTCTGCAGGCCTGTCCCTTACATGGGTTATCCTGATGGATAATCCCAGATGGATTATTCTAGCTAGCAGAAGGAAGGACAGTGAAAGCTCTACCTAACTTTATCAGTTAAGGGGTCACCTATATACGAACATGCCAAGTTCTACTTTAGGCTCACACATCTCCTGATGTTGTCCCAAGGATTCAGCAAAGAAAGTCAGGCCAGTACTGGGTTACTTCAAGACTGTGGATATAGATTTGGTGGTGAATTATTAGACACAGTACATTTTCCTCTGAACATTCTCTGGAGATAAAGCTGGATGATTCCTTTTTGTAGCCCTAGTGAGGAATCCCTTTCCTTCCTTTCTGAAATAGTCATGTCTGCAGGACCTGCTGGATGGCATTTGTTGAAAGAACCTCTGTCAGAGGAAAGAGTTCTCACTCCCCAGACCTAAAAGGACAGGCTTTGATTATCTGAGCTCAAGGACATCTCTTGGGGCCACTAAATCAAACCAATTCATTGAACTCAAACTGGATCTGAAACTTGTAAATGAGACCTGTTCCTGGACTGGGAGGTTATTGTCCCACAACAGATATGCCTGCCTTGCTGCAAAAGATGAAAAGGAACGCACCATCTAGGTCTCAACATTCACCTGGAGTGTCTTTTCAGACACAGTTTTGGGTATCGGTTCTCAGTTTGAAATAAGAACAGAGGTTTCCATTCTTTGTATACAAGCAGAGTTATACATATGGCCTGAACTATGCAGGTACAGAAATGTGCAACACGTTATACTAATGAAAATGCAGTTTGCTCAGATGTCCTTGTCATGCTATTCTTCACAAGAGTACATCAGTCAATGACTAACATGCACCTGAGAAACCTAGGTAAAATGGGAGTCAAGAGGATCAGTCCTGGTTGGATAAAAATGAATCTATGTTTAAATACATTTGGAGAAGGAGAATGTGGTGTTAAAAATTCAACATAAGCCAGCCCTCCTCAGAAAGTGCATTTTTCTAAAACAGACTGACATTCCACCTTACTCCTGGCTCCACAGTACCGATACAGCATCTATCACTCCAAACACCTGAATAGCAGTGTGTCTCTTTGTAAACCTGCCAGCAGTCAGCCATGGTAAAACTGCAGCATTTTTACTAAAGGTGCAAAATCCAATACCAGAACAGGCAAGCAGCTCATTTTCATCTGAAATTCAGACTAGCATTTGAAGGTAGGTCGCAGTGGGTGAAAATCCAGTGCATCAATCAACTGAAGCCCCATAAATGCTTTCTTTGGTCATTGTCCTACTCAGAGGCTAAATTTTTGAGGAAAACACCACTGAGAATAAGATGAACTAAAAAAACATCTCCATGCCTATTCCCATACTAAGGTGTGATGACCTTGTTCAAATGTCGCCGAGAGGAATCTGGTTACAGATTACTGGTGGTTGAGATTTTGACTGCAGAAATATTTCTCCTATAGTAAGTTTCCCCCCATGTAAGTTAAAATGCTCTGTTCTTTCTACCTAAAGTTGTCTTTAATTTGAGGCACTACCTTGGCAGGCGTTTGAAACCAAGGAAAATGCACTGCGTATGTACCCATGGAAGTTGTGCAAGTTGAAGTTCAGACAGAAACCTAATTATAACTTCACAAACTCCTCCTGAGGTTTAGTCCCCAGTAGCAGGACCTGGATAATCAACTACCTAACGCTGGTCACAAATAAATTGTTTTCAGGAGAGAGGGTTTGTTCTACTCACACCGGAGTTACAAGACAAGACAACTGGCTCCAAGAGATCAATCACCCATGGTAGCCATGATGCCAGTTTAAAAATAAAAACCTCAACCAACCAAAAACCAAAGTGCCCCAACCCAAAATCTGCATGCAAAGAGCTTGAGTCAAGCACTCGCATCCATTTCATTATCTGCTCCAGCAGTCGTGTTTCTCAAATAAAAATTTACCATATTAAAACCACTTTTGCTCCCCAAAGCTTTTTGTAGAGATTTAAAACTGTCAGATATTCAATTTTCATCCAGAGAATTGAAGTAAAAGAAAACTATCTTCAGCTTTTAAGGCCCAAACCTGTTGAAGTTCCCATTACAATGACTAGAGGGCATTTAGATACATCTGCCAGCTCATGGCATGTTTTCATTCTCTCACTGTCACAGCTGCTATAGGCACATACACAAAAAGCCTTTGCTGATTTTATGATCTCTTATGTTCATATTTTCAGGCTGTTGGGGTTTGGGTTTTAGGGATGGCTCAGAACAACAGCATACACAGTTATTAAATGCAGATTGTTAATTTAACATAAAAAACGTCTCAACAAATATTTAGAGAACTTGCACAACAGCAATCCAGGCCTCAGTGCACTGACATTCACGCCCCAGAATGCCAAGAGCTAATCCTGAACATCTTTAAAAAGTGTTTTTAATGGAATAGTACTATATATATAGTCAAAATGGCTTATATTAATGGCCTTTAATACAGTACAGTATGCAAAAACTATCACTGACACTAAACCTAAAATCTGACCCCAATTTGAACCCTCCAGGTAGATGATAAAGATGGGGAGAATAAAATTTCAGAATCAAGGACTTCTAGGAAAAAACTTCCACAGAGACAGAGATTTCTCAGTGTTTTACTACTTAAACCTTCGTGGCTGTCACACTAATTCTTGCAAAGCCATTTCCTATTGTTAAGTCAGTTATTTCTGAAATAAATGTACATAAACACCAATATCATCTAGTCTGCTGTTAAAACAGCACACACACACACAGTAGAGCAGAAAGAAAAAGAAGGACCAAGATAAGGAAGGTATAGTGGTAAGTTACTGTACATCAGCAATGAAAATTTTTTTCAGGTTGGGAAAACCCCGTAAAACCTGTTATAAGTAATATATATTATATAATCTCACTGAAATATATTAATAGTTCTGCTTTTATTTGTAACCTTTTGGTCACCCCTCACATTACACATTCTTTGGAACAAGAATTGTACCATCGTCTTTTATCCATGACTAGAACTTCTGTATTACTCCTGCTTAAAAAAAAACAACCACATTATCATAATCTCCTCTGTAAAGCTTATCATGAATTGTCAATTATTCACAGCATTGGGATGAGAAGAGGAAATAACAAAGTTGGCACAGCAAAAAAAATTGATAAGGTGAAATATACTTAAATTGAACAAAGCAGTCACTGTATTTGGGATACATAGTTTTGAAAGGTGATATTAAGATTTATATTGATGATATCATTCTACAAGAGCTTTTTGAAAAGATTGAGATCCAGATGATACCTAAATAACATGGGTAATTGGCTAGTGAACAATCAAGAGACTTGACTATACCACAGTTCATTTCTTTCTTAGAGTGTGTTTAAATGCACGTATCTCACACTGTGATTTATACTACTTTTATATAATCTATAGTACAAGAAAGTTTTGGCCTTCAAATCAGATAGGTCCTCTTGGAACTCAATTATTCACCCAATGAAAAGCTTCATGGAAGCCCTTCATCTAATTATTTTAATGATGCCTCAGTCAAACAAGATGGTGGACAAATGGGATATTTGCAGGCAGCACATTCAAAATCATATATGGACAGTATTAAATTACAACTGAGTCATCAATTTCACTATGCCAAATTTTCTCATAATTAATGAGTCTAATCTCAAGTTTCAAAAGTAATATGCAAGACCATACACAGCTGTTTCAGAGAACACCAGAAGTTTTTGTCCAATAAGACTGCCAAGAAATTGTAATGTTCAAGCACAATAATTTGAAGTTTTGGCATTTGCTTCAACATACACACACAGCCCATGTGCTGGGTACAGCAAGCAAATTCCGATACTACTCTTACAAACATACATGGGAAATCTGCATTCCAGCATCCACCTGGTCAAATGATCCATATCTTCCCTCTGCCAACACTAAAGATAACGCACATCCACCATCATCTTCATTCATTTAGAAATAAAAATAATAAAAATGGTAGTTTCTTCCCTATCAGAGGCTTTTACTGACATTTTACAGGAAACAGGCCTGGTACCTATAAGAACAAATACAGTTACTATATCCTTTCCTCATTCCAATGTTTCACAATTCCAAAGAACTGACAATAAGGATGAAATTAAGAAAAAGTGAGGTGGAAGAGAAGGAGTCAGACACAGTAGAGTTAAGACTGCCCACCACATAACATGCTGTCGCTACCATTAGCACTCTATTTACTGTGCACACATATAAAGTTTATTTTTCAAAAGCAGATCCTTCAACCTACTGTGGCTCTTCGTTCATGTGGAGATGTGTATACTCCATAAGATTGCAGAATCTGCCTCCTAGTTCTAGAAATGTAGCGATGCTGGAAAGACCTCTACAGAGTTTTGCCTGTTTACATCATGCAGGGTAGTAATCCATAGTAGTATCTGCTTTCCCTTTCACATTTAACTACTAAACAGCTCCATACTGGGAATCAAGTTTGTATGAAGAAAACTTTCCATAGTAGGAAACAAATCATGTTAAACATCCATCTTGTGTTTTACCTGGGGTACCCTGCCTCCAATGCCTCTGCTAACGTGCCTAATATCCCCAGAAAACAGCACAATATTAATACAATATTGCAATGATTCACTTATCTCCACCTAATAGTCCTCTCTCTTCCCTCACTCCCCTAAGCATGAAGACAAATTATATATGGTTTTTAAATTCATTCTTTCTGTAATAAAGCAGCTTATCTTATCAGTTATTGCATGCATTAAAATGTTGTCCCCTGGAGGTATAGTTTTCCGCTATACCCTGTATTTTAGCATCCGTTAGACTAAACTATATTTACAATCTCTCCGTGTACTAATATCTGACCCTTGGCCTTGAGGTAGGAATGCTGATCCCCAGCTTTATCTGACAATTCTTGTTTTCCTGCAGTTGCCTCAAAGTAAATGAAGATTAGTTTGCTTTCAGGGTTTATTGATTAAGCTCTGTAAAGGATGGTTGTTGTAAACTAACTCAGGTCATAATTGCTTAAATTGGTCTCAGGAGCAAGAATAGTCATTCTCTTGCAAAGATAACTGAAACCACATAACCACATATGCAAGATAAACACACACGGGTTTTAGGGGTAGCTGGTGCTTTGTGTTATAAATAAATAACATACAGAGAAGTGTGTTTCCCCTTCTTTACAAACTCACCACTTTCCCTTAAGCTCAGGAAAGGAAACGGTGGTGATCATAATCTCCGAGATGCTACTCTGCGGTCACATATTTTCTTCTTACACGGTGGCTTTCATCAAGGATCTTAAATTACTTTTCGAACACTGATTAATCCCTACCTGTGAAATAAGCATTCTCATACACACAGGAGGACACAGGGTGTTCAACAGCTTATCCAAGGACACAGAGTTCATGAGGCATAGAGCTGGTACCTGAACCCAGCCTTGGTTGGGGAGCAGGGTCGGCAATCTCCAGAGGACACTTCCAGCCCACACTGTTCCACACAATGCTGCGCAAGTATGTCACCCCTCACTTATAACAGTTTTATAAGTACCTTTGCGCAATTATTAAAGCAAATCATCATGGGTTTCAAAATAAAATTCATGTATCCCACAGGAGCAGCACTGGGCAGCAAGATGGCCTCAGGCTGGAAAGACATTATGTTGAAAGAGGCTGGAGTGAGTGGGCCTAGCAAGAATTTAGGGCTTAAATTGGTGCCTGCTGAAGACAACAACAGATCATTCATCACCTCCCATTAGAGTGAAACCCTACATCTAACCCCAGGGCCCTGAGAATGAGCATAAATAACAGGATTTGCACTGAAGAACACCACTTACTATTTACTTCTAGACAGTGAAAGGGCTGCAGTGGAAACACAAACTCAGCCTGCACCAGAGACTATGAAATTCCGCATCACCAGCATGAAACATTTAAGCTTAATACTAGAAAACCACACAGAACTGTCATTTGACTTGTACACAGTAACCATCTCTTAAATCTGCTTAATATTTAATTCTCATGAACTAAGTGTATTTGGAAAGTACCTGGCAGGTATTGGCAGAAATCATACCTAAATATGTAAAAATATTTAGTATTTTTCTAGAAAATAAATATAATTGAATTAATAAATTGTTCTTTAAAATTCAATACCAAACAGGAGTAACACACACTAAATTCTGACATAAACCAGATTTTAAAGAAGCTATACAGGAAAATAGTACTTTAAGTATGCACAGAAATAGAGGTTCAAGAAAACATACAAAATACTAGATGAATGACAAACCCCAGTGCAGCTTATTTGAATACTGCTTTGTTTAATAAGCAAATTGTTGAAGTATTTAATTTCTGCATTATGCAGCTCCTGAGCATCTGCCCTACTGTACCTAACTTTTTTTTACATCCTGTATCCGAAAATAAAAAACCCAAACCCACAACACACTCCTGTGGCCAAAAATCCCCACACCAATTCCTCACCCTTCCTGCCCTCTCCATCAATGCATTGGTTATGTCATCCCATTTTCTTGTCTTAGGTACATACATTTACTATTAAACATAGTCATTGGACTCTACCCTTCAGCACAAAAAGCCAGTTTCAGGTATTTCTTTCAGATTCAATATAGATTTCTGTGGTGTGTACTCAGTGAGCATGACAGCAAGGCTGACTCCAAGTGAATGGATAATATACCTCTGTTGCTTACCATTCACAATGCAGCCCTGCTTTCTACTTACTCCCACTCCTTTCATCACATAAGATCAGAAAATCAGAATTCATGACAAGTTTTTTCTAGGTCTTCTAAGGAACTAATGTAATGGCTCTTTGTCGTAGTTTAATCCCAGCCAGCAATTAAGTAGCACACAGTTATCATACAAAATTACCATAAAAATGGTAACTGAATTTTGGTCCCCACTGAAGACTGAACCCAGCTGTGCTGGCTGACCATCACATCTAACACCATCCAGTTCAACTGAGCCGTTTGTTTATGCTTAGCATTGACATTCCTCAAGCTGCATGGCAATTTGTAGATCACAATCATTATTATCCTAATATCTAAAAATCTTTAGGTAGTGTGGTGAAACAAACCTTGAGAAAAGATGCAATCAATAAGTATTTCAAAACCAATACATGGGAAACAGCGCAGGAGAGGGATTTAAGCTAGCATTTGTTGTGCAGAAACAGGTGTCGACACTCATCTACCCTTCACAGAACAGCAATAGGAGGAAAAATATCTGTATGCATTATAATGACATTTTCCTTTTCACTTGAAGGTGGAGGAGTTTATTTGCTGAATTCTCTAAGGTTGAAATATCTTGTTTCAAAGCAAAATTCTTGGAAATATTAGAAAACAAAATCAGATGTAGTCTCTCAGGATGTTCTGTTGGACTAAACGTTGACGATTTATTTTTCTGGCCTCAGAAGCTGATCCCAGGTAGGATTTAAGGCAATTGTAAAGCCAAACCCATTTTCTTCAGTGCAGGTCTTGTCTTACAAGGAAAGGAATATATATACACACACACAGGCCAGCGCTTTAAATTGATCGAAAGAGTATCTGCACAACAAGATCTGTGCTGCAAGATTTCTAAATCAATGATACTCAATAAGAAAAGATGTGAGGGACCATCTTCAAGGTAGAAAGGACTATGTAAGCAGAGTTCCTCATCATTACCCTAGCATGTCATTTTGGAAAGAACAGTAAAAGCCACGCCCACTTAGTTCTCTGACATGGTTCAGCGAAACATCGAGAAACACAGTGGTTTAGAAAAGCTGCTTCTTCATGCACCTCTACTTTCTGCTTTTCCATTTTGAGGTTGGAAATGACCCTAAAAAAAAAATTACGTTATTTTATAAACAACCTAATTATATGCTCTGACCTTGAATTGGATTATTTGGGTCCATTTCCCCTTTGCAAATTATGGCCACTCCTGCTCTGTAATAATTGCATCTACTTGCTTTTCATATAAATAAGAACACACACCACAAACAGGAGACCCTCAGTCGGCCCTCTGCTTCTGAACCTACTCCTCCTCTAATCTTCTCAAAATGCCACCATTTGGTTGACTTTCACAGTCTGGTCTGGATTTCAGTGGCAGGAGTGCACAGCCAGTTTCCTTTGCATCCACAGAAACGCACCAACAATCCAAGAGTAAAAGCTCTGACACACCTGTGGTTCAGTATGCAAAGCCTGTGAAATAAGTTAACTTAAATCACAGCAAAAGGCAATTGGGCAGAATGATGTTGTTGTTCCTGACCAGACTGGCCCAAGAACTGGCCCGAGAACTGGTCCCAGGCAACTAACGTGGCTCCACTGATGCAGGACAGGTTGTTGAGCACGTGTAATTTGGTCAAGTGTCTTACATGTGTACACTTTTTCGGCTGCTACATGTGTGTAACCATACACAGCGTGTGTATACGCTGTGTATGTGATACGGCGTATGGTAATATTTTAAGGAATTAGCCTCAAAAGTTCTCCCTGCACATTTGGGTAAACGCCTGAGGGGGTGAAGGCACCAAAGACTTGTTACACTCAGATGTTTTTAAGCAAGCCCTGCCTACACATCCCTCAATAGTTCTGGTTCAAGATCTTAACGCTTATTTCTTCAACGCAAGCTTCTCAGTTGACAGAAAAACAAACAAACAAAAAGCTTCTCCCCTAAGCAAAATCCTTCACTGCTAGAAAGATGTTTAACTTTCCCTTTGTTCTTAGTCTTGGAGAGGAGGGGGCAGGAGCGAAAATTTCCTGATCCAAGTTACTCTCATCATGCTGCATCAGAGCTGGCTAAATCAGTCACGCTGTCTTACGTCCCATGGCTGATTTAGCCTCATATGATGAGTCACTGCAGTCAAGCGTCAGCAGAGATGTGCTACTTAAGAAAAAAAATCAGGGCAGGTGCTGTGTGGCTAATTTTGCCTTTAAAAATGGATTTATATTATTTTTTTTTTAAAATTACATTTTAAAGCATGGTAGAAATATATTTGATCATCTGTGACTGTTAAAAAAAAATGGTAACAATCATTATTCTTCCTGAATCTGTGTCTGGAGGCCCCCAGTGAGGGTGGGACTCCGCTGCACTAAGCACTGCACATTTGTGCAGGGAAAGGCAGCGACAGCATTCCCTGCCGTCTCAACACAACATCACAAGCAGCAGAATGAGGGAGTCTGCCTTTGTTCCCAGTCCCTGATCTGTAATAACCCTCTAAACCACCAAAACCGAAAAACATTAATTTTTCCAGCTTGTTTTCAAAGGCATGAGGAGGAAGGAGAAGAGGAAAGCCAAGACACAAAGACACAGGCTGTGTCAATAAAATGAGCAGAAAAGTCAAGTTTTAGTGACCTTGACAGCTCACCCTTCCCCATTTAGGCAGCCTTGTCTCTACAGACATGAAGACTTCAAGAAGTTTCCCAAATCTTCCTGCCCCAGTAACAATGGCAGCGCTCAGGCTCCTTGTCTCACACATCATCTATCTGCAATTGAAAAAGAGGTGAAGAACAAACAGGTCACCAGCCTTCTTTAGTGGAATATGGACACTGCTCTGCTGGCAGAAGCAGCTTTTGGTACTTGAAGTAATGGTTTGTTTTGCATTTCTGCGTTTCTTTTCAGAGTCTGCATTTCAGGGCCCACAGATCACAGTATAATTCTGGAAAACTATATAAATCATTCTCCCAAGATAGATCTCTTGTCCTTTTTTCTGTCTTCATTTCCTACTTCCTCTCATTTGCTTTTAGATGCCTGGGTAGATTTAGATTAATCTCAGGGCTCAAACATCACACTGAAGGGTTGCATTAATGCCTGATCTAGCTACTGCGTCCTACTGTAATCCATGTACATCAGTAATAAAAATAATCCTCTGGGAAAATACAGTTGGAAATAGATTTTATTCTCTGTGACTGTCAGCACATTTCCATTCTAAATAAAACTAAAAGAGATTATTTTTTTTAAAATGATACTGCTGCAGAAACCTTTAATGCGAACAGCTCTATGTAGCTGATCATCTCAGTTCCCTAAAGATGCAGTTTGTTTTCAGTCTGAAATAGAAAGGAAAAAGTGAAAAAAATTTTTTTTTCAAAATATTAACAGCATTCCAGATATTTCTTTCCTTGATTATTACTTTGCAGTTTCTAGCTTAAGAAGCCAGAGATCAGGTTTTTCCACATATTGCAGAACCTATTCAAGTACTACTTAATCACTTGCCAACAGCTAAATGAGTGCTCCAAAAAGACCCAGCCTTGTCCTCTTCACATGAGAATAACGTGTCAGAACCCAGGTGCACCACTTCTAAAAAGCAGAGTTAGCACCAATTTTTCCTACTGTTAAGTCTCACTTAACCAACCTTCTAAAATAAGCATATACTAATTGAACTGCTTACAATACTTGACAGCATCTTTTGCTAAAGAAACTTGAAGTGCGCTTTCCATTTCCAAAAAGGCAGATAGGAAAAATAAGAAAGAGACAGTTCATCCAAGGCCATAAAAGATCACAGCTTTTCTACAGAATTAATATGCATGATGTAGATCAAACAAGTAGGTGATAATTTTTAAACAGTATTTATTTATAGGGTATATTAGTGAGGGAAAGGAGAAGAATTTTCCTTTGCTTCACTACACACACTGACATGAACAAGTAATCATTCAAATGCTTTTAAGAGATGCAGTCTTGCTTGTACAACTCTGGAGTCACACAGAAATGAATGTAGATTACAGCAGCAATAGAGAAGCTATAAATACACATACTCTGCCAGTCACATCTGGTGGGGTTTTTTAATATAAGATCATGGTATTGATATATTTCTTCTTGTAGATGATTTAAACAGTTATTTAGGATGTCAAGATTAAAAATAGTCTTTTAAAGAGCAGGTAAACGTATGATTCTATGATTTTCTTTACTACACTTTCTAGACATATATTTCACCTCAGAAAAAGTCTGCTTATTTGTGGAATATCCCAGCCATTGATCAAAGATAAGGCCTTTAAATAAATAGGAAGCTTAAAATAAATGGTATTATGTGGGAAAATAAAATCAAATAATTCACCAATTAATTCAAACAAGTGTATTGCTAGAAAGGATTAGTTTTAACACGATTTGAATTTCAAAGTTAAGGTTGTCTTCCCTAAGTTTCCTAACTGTTCATGCATATCATATCTGCATTTTCTTGATGACTTAATGTTTTTGACTGGTTTACAGTCAAAGTGGGGAACAGCAGATGGGGTTAAAAATTAAAAAACCTTCCTTTCCTAGCTCAGTCTAAAAAAACCCTGATCACTTGTCATTTCACAGCTTCATCCCACTCAAAATGGGAAAGATTTCTAAGCTCTTAAATTTTACATTTAAAAAAAAAATCTATTCTTTTAGCTTTTTAAAAAATTCATCACTTTCCGACATTGTCTGCCCCCTCCACCACCTCAAATAAATATCAAAACACAAGGAGAATATATGTAAATCCACTCCCACAGCAAAAGATATTTCTTCACAACAGAATAGAAATCACTCAGGCTAACATTATTGGAGGAAATTCTACATCTTCTGCTAGAACTGGTAGAGGAACCATAGAAGAATTCAGACAGAAGACCTCTAGCTGTATCCAGTCCATATCCAAGATGTCTCATTCCCATGCAAAATTAGGTTTCGAAGATTGAGCTCAAAAGCTTTCACATTCCAGAAAGTTGTTTTTGCAGTCTTCCCCTCACATTTGAGAAGCACACCAATGTGGCATTTGGAGACTACCAGCATTTACATAGCTGAGTACACAGGATTTGGTGATCCTGGTTGGTAGAACCTTGTTTAACAGCTCTACCTGTTGAACAGAACGTCAACACATTTGTTTTCCAGAGCACAGCAGCAACTATTAGCCCATAGAAAAGGCTTACACATTACCAAGACAGTACAGACAGTCAAGGAGTCATGTCATGTTTGCAAGCTGCCTCATTGGTATACGTGGCAGGTTGAAACCCAGGTGAGCTGGTACCAAACACATGGTCCCTTCTCCAGCAGCTCAGGATTGTGCATGGTACAGCTCTTCCCCAGGCAGAGCTAAGGTGCATGACTTGCACTCCCATCTGTAAGTCTCAACAGGACACGTTAACCTTGACAACTCAACAGCAGCCATTTTTTCCACATAAACCACAATTTTCTTGAATAAATTATCCAGTGGATTAGAATCTAGTAAGATTTTCTTAAACAGGGTACAAAAAGGTCTTGTCTCTTGCCTCTTATGCTTATCAAACATTTATTTTTGTCATTGCAAAGAAAATACAACTTTCTAATCACTATTTACAGTTTTAAGTACCTCTGTGTTCCTCTGGGGGAAATGCTGCACCATATTGTTCTATAACGTTTCATTTCTTTAGGAATCTTTATTCCCCACAAGTTTTAAGTAGAGGAGAATAATTGGCCAAATTTTGTTTTATTTACCTACAATTAGATTGTTCTCAGCAGAAAGAAAGTAAGTTTCAGAGGTGGTGAAATTGGCTACAAACCTGTCTTCCTCAGCAAGTTGTGAATAATTCTGAATCACTCTACTATTATTTAAGTCTGATGTTGTCAGTAATAAGATAATAAACCCCCAATCCCAACATGTGTAGAGTACGCAGAGTTACACAATCCAGGAATTCAGCCCAGTACCTATTTATTTCTTAACATGAGCAGTAGACTTTGTAGCACTCTAAAAAGCAGAGATGAACAAAGCAAGAGATATATCTTGTCTAGCCATAAACCTTAAAACAGCACAAGGAAATGCAACTTTTTAAAGGTAACACCACAAGACTGTCCAAAGTAGTACATAACACAACTCATCTTTATTAGGCAACAAGCATCATTTTTCTTGGGGGAAACTAACTATATCCAAAAAGAACAGGAAAAGAGAAAGACAGATCACTTTATCTTTTAAGAGATGGAGGCATGTGAAAACTAGCATGGAAGAAGGCATGATGATGAGAGTTGGCGATCAAAAGAAAGGGAGATGTTATAAGCAGAACACTTGAATGTGACAAAGAAAAGGAACCCAGAAGTAAAAAGATATACTAGACATTTACAGGTGAAGGTAATCCAAGCTTAGTTTGGCACCAGTAAAAATTCTTGCATTCAGAAGTTCACCTGACTCCCCAAAAAAACAGGCAAGTCTCTAAAATGAAGCTGCCAAAGTATAAGGAAATTTTAAAAGAGATTTTACTTGACCCACTGAAGTGTGCACTGAATCTTCCATTTAGCATCATGCATTTCAAAAGCCAGCACCATTCTTGGAGTAATATTACAATGTGCATAAAGCTATTTGTCAGGCCATAATCAAATGCCAAAACTGGTTCTGATGGAACATGCAATTGCTCACCCTAGACAACACTGGCTGTCCAAACAGATAGAGATTTTGTAGCTAAAGAGAGCAATTTTTTAATTATTATTTTAAATCACCAATGCAGTCATTAATATGATCCAACAGGAACTTGACCTAACATAATATGCTATGTCAGAAATGGACAAAGGAGCATTACTTTCTAATCAGCAACCATTTTCAATTTGATGTCCACATATGGATTTACACTTATTGCAAGAGACTTTGGTGAATAACCTGGTTGTCCTTAAACAGTCTTATGTGAATAGAAGATGAAGGTAAATCTGTAATTAATTATTCCTTCAGACAATCATATACTATGTATGTAACACAGAAAATCATGTAAAAGGACTGGGTGCTAGATTTTATTCTCAGGTCCTCACATTCCCTTGGAGTAAACTTCATAAGAATTTGCCTCACTCTGTCTAAGGATTGCTCAGAATTTTCCTTTTTACTGATGATCTTTTTATTTTGCTATACTCTTTGTGTTTTAAGGTAGTTCAGACTTGCTGGACCCAGATGTAATCAGGGCATCAGCAAAAATTAGGAATAACATTTTCATGCATGTTCAGCACTACAGAGACCTGCAGTTCACTTTCAGGACTTCCAGTATTCCATGTAGATAGGCCTAAGCCAGGTGAGACCTTACGAGAACACACTGATGAGGGTATTGCCACCAGTGCACATTTTCCAAGAAGCTAATACAATAAGTAACAGTATCTAGAAGTTTGGCGGAGAAGAAAAGGTCATCACATGTTTGGCAACACATCATTAAGTTGCTAATTATGCATTAATGGACATCTGATATTTCAAAACCACTACTTGATGTAATTACGTTCCACTTTCCTACATTAAAGAAAAGATGTAACAGCACTACATCATCCACCTGCTGCATTTTTGTACATATTTTAAAGCCCACTTAGATCAGAATAAATTAATCACTTCTACCCACCACTGATCTCAAGCAACACAAATAAAACTAGTTTTAATACTTAAAGAAACTAAGATATATTTAAAACCTTTGATCAGCAACCAGTCTTAGGTACTGGGTATTGGAAATAGCTGTTTACTGAAAGATTTCTCCAGAGCCCGATGGTAATGAATTGCAAGGTTTGGGCCAAAAACTCAGCAGTTATGCCAAATTCTGCTGAATGTCCATTAATCCCAGGTCCACAACATGTGAGCCAATGCTAACAAAGTAACTGCTTTCACGTTTTATCTCACAACTAATTGTACCTCTACTATTCTGTAAGCTGGGGTAGTAACAGCACAGGTAGCCATGGCAGCCCAGGGCAGGAGAAATTGCTGACTGCACCTTCCAGATGAAAAAAGCCAGGAAAAAGAAGAGGAAAATGCCACATTTGCATTAGTTTTCCTGCTAATCCAGACATACCTGAAAAAGAGCCATACTCTGCCCACTACCAAATGCTTTTATCATTCTCCTAGCACTGGAAAAGTTTCTCCTGTGGCATGTTTTGCCCAGCTATAATAGATACTCATTTACTGCCTGCCTCCCCATGCAGCAGAGTGTGTGGTAGGGAAGACAGGGATGCCTTGCATGGATGTCCTGAGGATGACCGTGGAGGTAACAACTGCTGAGGAAGCCTGTTATCCTTGAGCTCTTGAAAGTCTGCACTGATGGTGGGCTGTCTACACCATCAGCCTTAGCCCCTGGAGTCTTCCTCTTCCACTTTCCCCTGGGGGTAACACACACCCCATGTCTCACAGCTCCAAGCAGAAGTCATTTTACCACAATTGACTTTTACTCCAGGCGTTAGGGGAAAACAAGAAGAAATCCACTCCAGAGCACCTTCCAAAGCTTCACCAAGGCAACAGAGTCTCCTATGAACTTCAGTGGATATCAGTTTCTAATTAGTGTTGTATTTTCTGATGGCATTGGAATCCCCTTAGAGGATACACAGCTTCTACTCCCCCATTCTTCAGACTTTCATTTTAATCTGCAAGTATCTAAATAACTTCAGAGCCCTCTGATCCATACAAAGAGACCCTCAATACTGATAGACTGACAACTGTTATCCCTAACCCCTCCGTGGGGAAAACCCAGCTCCAGGCATGGCACAGAGGCTCCCAAAATAGTGACAGGGAGGTGTCTCGGACACCCTGCCAGGAGCTGACAGCAGCACCCATGCAGCTCTGCGGAGAGCAGCAGGGTCCAAAGGCTGCCCACTCCAGCTAAGGCGGATTTTCTTCCGCAGGAGAACACAATGTTATTTTGTGCCCTCCTCCTGTGCAAAGACAGGAAGAGGAACCTTGATGACCTTTCTCCAGGATGGGTCCTCTCACAAGGCAGAAGCACCATGTTTAGTCTCTGTCAACAGTGAACACTTTTTTTTTCCCTCCCTGTTTTTAAATAAAGAAGTTCTGGCAGGACTGCAGAAATGCTACACAAGTAGTACCTTCAAAATTTACTAATTAAAATGGTAGTGGCCTGTTAATGTCAGATATATACAAGGTACGGTGGGTGGCCCCAAAGGTCTGCTGTGGAGGAAGTGCCCCATTTTGGATCTTCAGACAGGCAAGTCACCTTTTCCCCCTCCTCAGAGTTAGCACACAGAGATGTTGTTGGGCACTCGTATGCCACTGTCACAAACACCACATCCATAGGTACTTTCTGTGCAATACCTGAAATACAGCATCAGCCTTTCCGGCAGAACTGACCCAGTACAGCTCAGACAGGGAAAAGCGTTTATACAGCATCCCAAAAATAGTTATAACCATTTATTTAAGAACTGCATTTTAGATCCAAAGAAAGAATTTAGCCCCAATGAAACAAGTTGAATCCCACCAGGAAAGGCCTGTTTAGAGCCCAGCCCCAAAGCACCTTTTTTTTTTCTGAGTTACTAGCATCCTCAGATAATTTTGCTAGCATGATTTATATATAACTGGGGAAGCCCTTAGATGAAATCACATGTGAAAATCTGCAGTGTTGCCAGGTGGCCTCCAGAGGGAAGAAAGGGCTGTGAAACTTCTGGAATGGTTTAAACCCCTGAGTCTCTACAAGGCAATTTGGATTACACGATGGCCCATGGCAACATGCCGTTCTTGAATACACAAAGCATAAATATAGCAAATTGAGTTAATATGTTTTGTACTGCACATCTTGTTTTGTTTGCAGACAGTGCTACTAGAAGCAGCTTCCAATACAGTCCAGCTTCCTTCATGATTGTTTTGGTCGCACTCATGGTTATTTATGTAAATATCCATTTTAGAGAGGAAATTGTAAAAAGCTTGCAAATCAGCAAGCACTCTCCAAGGACTGGAAGGGACTGCTTGGATCAGTTCCCTCCTCCACCCCAGTAAATCATGTAAGAAAAATCAGGATCAAGCAGGCCCTTAATGATGCCTGCTTTCTCCCCTTTCTTCTCTGTGCCTTCATGTGAACTGCTCAAAGCACGTTTCTTCTGCCAGATCTGATGCTTCACTGGCAGGTAGAGCAGGGTAACATGTCATTTGCAATTAAGCAGAATCGCACCATGAACTCATGGTTCTGCCCGCAAGAAAGCAAGCCCCCACCCAGGATCTTGACTCTTGGAAACTCAGGCCAAGATGAAGGAATGCCATCTTTAGAGATGCACAGACTGCTGCAGTCCCACTTTTTAGGGAAGAAAGCCCAGCAGATTTATCATGGAGAATCCCAATGTAAGGCAGCCATGACTCAAGACAGAGTAATTGGCTAGCAAAAGATTTCAAAGTGTGACTGTTCTGCCATAATCACCTACCATTCTTTTTTTTTTTTTAAATTTGCTCTCCTTCCTGTGCAGAGAACAAAAATCTACTTCCAAGCAACAGATTATATCACATTACAGTCATGTTGGGGATGCAGAAACTAGCTGGAGCTTCATCTGAGAGTGCCTCCTGCCTGTACCAAGAAGGTCTCTAGCACAAACATGCTTCCTTAGCACCAGACTCTGAAACAGACCCCCCCCAAAATAGCATTGTATCCTACACATGCCACAGCTTTATTTTCTGTTCTAACTCAAAGATAGCCAAGTGAATGATACCATATGTTCGTAACCTTTCCCCAATCTGTGGTGGATTGTTTTATAACCACTTGCAGGCAGCTGATGCATTGAGAGATTGCTCACCCCTCCCAGCAGGAGCACTCTCATCAACTCAGAGCCTGCTGCCCACATGCAAGCCTGGGTCCTTTCCAGCCTGCTCAAGGGGCCTGGTCCATCTTGAAATACTCCAGAAGGGCTCATTTAATCTCAACAGCTATAAAATGTGTCCCTATTATTTAGCTTATAGTGTGCAAAAATTAAAAAAATATTCACAGAGTTGTGGTTACAGTGCTGGGGAACGAGGGAGTAGAGAAAAAAAAGAATTATGCTAAAGAGGTGGAAGTAAGTCTTAAAAAGAGGATTAAAAGAAACATGAAATGTATTCAGCTAGACCCAGCATAACGTGATTATTGACTTCATAACAACATACACGACTGTGAACTTTCCCAAGTCTTTTTACACATTAATTCATAGTTCACCTGGCACTCAGCTCTGCAAGCCAAAGCTCTACACACCAGTTGTTTGAAAAAATCCTTTCTAGGCTTGGCAGGCAGCACAGCTTTCAGGATTTTTAGCTACAGTTGGATATGCTGCTCATCATCATTGGCCCAGTGCATATACAGCCATCCCTATAGGATTTCCCTTCAGAGACAGCAGGACCAGGACATCAGCTGGACAAAAAGGAAAGGCAACTTTTCAGTGTCGTCTCCCTCAGATACAAGAGATGCAGAAAATCCATGAAACCACCTCAGTGAGAGGAAGTGTGCAAGCACAATGGAGATCTGTGTGTTAGGAGAGGGCATCAATAGAAACAGCACAAAGTATGGGATGGCAGCTTGAAATTTTTGCTACGAAGCAAGGAACAGGGCAAGTTCAGTGTGAATTTGGCACATGCATCATCTCACTTCATTGACACTGAAGCCATTTGAAAGACACATCAACAAGCAGATGAGGGAAACATTCCAGCTGAGTTGCACTGCCTGCCTCTCCTGAGCATTATCATCTGAGTCTTAATCCAGCGACACTGCAAGACAAGACAGGGAATCTTATGTCCTATCTCCTGCTGATTAGCTAGCAGGTGTAGCAAGGAGACCTGGGAGATTCGCTGTTTAAATAAAAAAGCCAGTTGCCAACACCAACTGATTGGCTTTAATGCAAATAAGCCATTCCAGAGTTTAACTCAACCATGCCACATGTCAGCATCCCATTACTGCATTACATTATGTAAATCAACCTTCAAGAAAATGCAAATAGAAAAGAAGAAACTATAATCTCAGCAGGCATCATTCTGTTGAGTGCAGCCCCAGCTGCCAGCTCCATGCAGGAGTTATACTCACTGTCCTGCAAAACAGGTTGCAATCTTTTCTCTGGCTCTCCATTTACCTCTACCCCTCTTATTTACTCAACATTAAGGGCAGGTACCTGCATACAGAGGAAAGGGGAGCTGAGGGGGACACCAACCCCCAATCCATGTTAGAATCACTGCAACAGCAAACTCTGGCCAACACATGAAACTGTGCTGACCATTCTGTCACAACTCCGCCAGGTCGGTTCCGAGTCTCTCTGCAGACCCAGGAATACTTAATGATCTAAAAAAAAAATATTAAAAAAAACCATTCTGAAAGATACTTATTTAATGCTTTCTTGTGAATACTGAAGTTGCTAAGCACTGAAGTCTTCTGTTTAGCTTTACAGAGGCAAACCACTGTGCCATCTGCTTTTGCTCACTTCTTATTTGCTCAGTCTAGCCTTGAGTTTTATTTTCAGAGGTATAGGTCCAATATAAGTCACATTCACTGTCTACCTGTGGTCCAACCTTGATGTTTTCTGCCTCTCACTTGGTTTTTTTCTGTGGAATGCCCTTCCTCTGCTGTTTAGTTCTTCTCCTGCATTGGGCTGTGCTAATCCCATTTTTTGAATCTCACAATTGGCTTTGTTTCACCTACAACTCTAAATCCAAGCTTCTTACTCCCCACTCGCATATCCTCAACATCTCATCCTCCCCTTTTACTCCTGTGTTCCCTTTAAGACTCCCAACCAGCTTTTACCTTTCACTCACTCTTGTGAAAATCTCACTTCCTACCCATGCATACAAGTCTGTCTGACCACACTTCTTCCATGCACATCTCTGCAGAGACCACTTCAGTGAGAATGTTCAAACAAATTCACCAACAAATTGTAAGGAAAAGCTGTGTACCACTTTAAGACCAGACATTGGTGATCTGATTCATCCCAGACATTGCTTACTTGCATGTAATATCCCTTGCCCTGCTTAGCTCAGGAGAACACTGGAGCAGGGACTGTGATTTCCTGTTTCATGAGGCAGACCACACTGTCAGGGCCTAATAAACACTGGGCAATGTTTCATTTCCCTATAATTAGTGGCATCATTTGACCCATATTACAGAAAGGGAGGCGCAAAAGGAACAGACAGGATTCTTGCTATCTGTAAAAGTGAATCAAATTCCAAAGCAGCATCCAAGGAATATTTAAAGAACAATAAATATTCAAAGACATCATCATAAGCTTAACTAATCCTATTGTAGGGGTTATGTGCCCCATTCAGTCAGGGAAAGGAAGTTTAGAAAAGAAATTTCTATGCAAAGTTATATAGTTACATTACAGAAACACTTGGTGGGCTTAGTGGGGAGGTAGAAGGGAACCGAAAGGACAAAAAAACAATTTCCTTTTACTGCGTAACACGTTGTACTTGGTTTTGTAATTCAAGATCTCAGAGTCTTTTCCCAGTGGATGATTGTTGGTTTCACTTATTGTAAGGAGAATCATCAATTCCAGAGGCAGAATTAAATGTAGGAAAATAACCCAAGTAACAAAACAAACTGGAGATGCTTTCATGGTACCAGGATAGCCAAGATACACAATATTATATAGCCAGGAACTTCTTTATGTATGTCACAATATAAAATAGACCTTATCCTAATCTCATCCTCAAAACCTACAACCACATAGTTGTACCAATGTCTAGCTTTGATCACATAACACCACACACATCAGCTTTAGGGGGGCTGCTACAATCCTCAGCCCTTGTAGCCAATTGGCAGCTGATCTCTGCAAGCCTCCACATTGATTTGGCAGTGGGAAAAGATATTTCCTGCAGGACACCAAGCTTCACACTGAGCCTTTATTAAATTCTCCTCTAGTTCGGGTGCAGTAGGTTATGTTAAGGTGGGGTTTACCCCTATCACGTGTCTGGGTATGTGAAGGCCTGAACAAAAGATGTTGGGAGGGACTGGCAGCCAGAATGGCAGCAGCCATGGCCAGGAGGGTTCAGCAAAATTAACTTCACCGACATTAGCTGGATGCACATCACTCGAAGTGAGACAGCATAGTTTCAGTCTTGATGATAATGTCTGTAGGAGATTTTTTTTGAGAGTAAGGAACAAAAAAAGACCAGAGTCTCAGCAGAGGAAGGATGAACATCTGGTCGGAGGCAGATGACACTTCTGGAAATGATGGCCATGCAAATCACCCGTCTGTATGAGCTGAGAACAAAGAGTGCACACGGCAGATGATATCTAGGCTCACGCTGCCATTTAAATGGGTTCTGCTAAGAAACAAGCATGCCATTTTCATCTGCAGCAAATTTGGTTTATGACATGCTGGGCCTGACTGGGCTTCTCAGCTAAAGAAATGAAGAATTCTTGAAGCCAGGGATATTAGAAGTTGGGACATGGTGTCTGCCAAGTCCTCTCCCCACCCCCCCTCCCAGGATGTGGAGGCTCCCAGCTCATCCTAGATCAGTCACAAAGCTTTGGGCAATCTGCCACCTCGGCCCCACTCAGACACCAGCCAAACATCATTAGGAAAGCTACAAATTCATCCGCTCAAAGTAGTGAAAAATACACATAGTGCAATCAACTCTCTGCATCTGTTTGAGCTTTGGTTTATGTCCATGTTTCAGAGTCACTTTATGAAGTGAAACCAGATTTAATCTCAGAGCATCCAATAAAGTATGGGGGCATGCCAAGATAGATAGCACGGAAATCTGCACTATGATATCAGCCACAAGCAGGTGAGACATCACGTGGGGTCTCATTATATTCAAACAGTGCAGAGGCTACAGATCTCATAGCACCTGTAAAATTAGAGGTTTTGGAGAATACTGATCTAGATGACAGCACAGAAAAGATGAAGATTGGGCTGACAGGGGAAAGTGAACAAGGCTTATTTTGAGATGTAGACAGTAATAGCTTTTGTAATCAGGAGGGATAATGTAGGACAGCAATTCCCAAACTCTTTGAGAAGACATGACAAACACCTCTCACCCTGGCATCAAACTACAGCTTCATCCAGGTTTCCCATTGATGTCATTGTGACAAAACAGCTGAGGAATACAGAATTCTATTACATTTCCAAAGGCAAAACAGCACCATTTCCCAAACCAATTGGAACATATTTTCCAATACTTCAAAATATAAATGTAGAGAGAAAGGCAAGATGTTGAGAATCGATCCTTAATAGAAATTTAGGGATTTGCAAAGATTTGCCCTGCCCTTGCCTCTGCACTGCTGAACTCCTTTGACTCATCAGTCCACCAAGCCGTATGCCCTTTGGGTACAGGCATCAGCTTTAGAGGCTGGGAAACTCACAGGCTACAGCATCTGTCCACCCCACAGCTCCTGTCCAATTCTGCAGATGCAAATCCTTAATATGGCTTGAATTAGGACTTCTGAGTGTCAGACCCTCCAAGTCTGTCAGCCTTTGTCTATTGCTCCTAATGAGACCTGTACAGGAAATTTGACTGAGGTACTTGGAGAGAGAAGAGAGACATTAAAGCCCCATCAAAGGTCTGAGAGACACCAAGAACAACACGGAAAGACTTGAGCAGCTGAACTTAAATCTGCACAGAGCAAAGTACGCATCCTGCTCAAGCCAGCAGCGCACAGGTCATGTAGGGATCTCTGTAAGCATAGGATGAAGCCTCCTTCCCAGCAGACTCGTATCTCATCACTAACCAAAGCAGGCAACCAAGATGGTATAACCTTCTTTTGAAATCCCTCCTGCAGCCAGGCCTTCCTGAGAGCTCTCCCATGTGAGTTCTCTTGTCTAAGAGCAGCTAAGCCTGTGCTGCCATTTTCCATATGGGCAGAAGAGACTGTCACAGAAGTGCCTCATCAACTACCTTCCGCAAAGACTGTAGAAACTCATCTCTGAGACTACCATTTTCCTGTCAGATTTGGTTAGCTGATAGCAATCAGTGGCTCCAGAAGTTGTGATGACACACTACAGAGGGGAGGAATAAAAACAAATCATGGGAACAAAGTCTTGAGGACTCCGAGTTGAGTACTTAGGTTGAGGACTTGACAGGTGCTGCCCACACAAGTACAATTTGTATAACTGCTATCCAGTGGAGCAAGCACTATATGTCTCGGTTGGCAGCTGAAAGTAGGGATGTAAGTCACAGGAAAGAGTTGTTTCTCAGCCAGCCATCACATAAAAGTAACTCTTTGAGGAGTTTTTCACATGCATTGTTAAAGTTGAATTTTTGCTTGAAGGTACAAAGCAGAAAACCAACAAAATCAAAATAGACTTTCAGAAGGGCAAGGAAATATGCCAACAAATACACTACACAGGGCTTCACCTTGTCAAGACTTTGGCATGCACAGACTTGAAGAAACAGCAACAAAAATATTCACCTTTTGCCACTTGCTTTAAGAAATTTCACAATCCTCTGAAAACGTACAATGAAATACCTTGTAACGTCAAGGCTGATAAGCAGCTCCTGGATGGAAGACAAGGCAGCTCTCTGTTTCTTACTGCAATATTTTGTCATTAAACCAATAAACAACATTAATGGCACATAAACTCATTCATTAAGAGAAACACGTTTCTGCTCACGTTCTTTGTGCTGACAGCTGGCTTCCCATAGATTGCATACTACAAGTCTAGCCCCAGAGGAAGAAATTGGGGAGAACATTTTTCCTTTGACATAAATAAGCACAGTTTGATTTAACCTTAGTTGAAAAAGTAGATTACCCAAATAGTCCGATTGTAAGAACACACAGAAACTGACATTTAGACTTTTTTATATTAAAAAAAATGAAATTGACTTTCTCACTGCCTCTGCCAAAAGTCTTCCAATTAGATCCAAAATACTGAAGCTTGGAGAGAGAAGAGATACTGCAGTGATCAGAGACCCCAGAATACTCCTGAATATTAAGAGCAGTTTATTCCTCCCAATATCCCTAACAACTTCCCATGAATAAAGCAGGGCATTCAAGCCAAAACTGACTCAGCAAGAAGAAAGTAAATTTTTATTTCTTAATAGAGTATTAATTTCTCTCTCTGTTCAGGATAAGAGGGCTGAGAGACAGAGAAGATTAAGCAGCAGTAGGAATTCTTATTGTCCGAATTTTGACAAGAAGTTTTCATGCACTTTTTACTTATTAATTCCCTAGCTGCATTTTAGTAAGGGCTCTTCTGGACAAGGATCAGTGGCATTCCTAATCAAAACCATGACAAGCCAAAAAAAAAAAGTACCACTTCTGCTTCCCAACATGAAATATTTAGTGTAAAATCCCATGAGCTGCAGTATAATGACATCATACTAATGGAAGAAGAGGAGAAAACCTTCTAACAATTAAAAAGAGCCTTGCTGAGAAAACTCACAGGAAATTGTCAAGCTGTCATTTATATATCAACCACAGCACATGGGATAGTACTGCAGGCTACTGTACACCCATTTGTCTCTTTAATGGGCTGCATCAGGAAACAATAAAGGCTATAAACTGAAGGAGGTATTTCTTTGTTTGCTTTTAAGCAGAAGGGTAACATCAGTTAAAAGGCACTGTGGTGCCACTCATTGTCACAGGCTTTCAGAGCCTGTTCCAAGCCTCTGGTACCTCTCTCCTCTCTATAGCACCTGTGCAATCTTGGAGCAGCTCCGAGAACATCAGAGTTAGCCCACTGGAAAAGAGAAAGAAGTTTGGCTTAATGAATGTTTAGTTTTCTAACAAAACCAAAACTTGCATAGACCAGCAAGCAAAATTTTTTCCACCTCCTGCATCTCCAGTAAAATTGCCAGCAAAGGGCTGGTTCCAGAGCCGTGACTGCTGACACGGTAACGCACACGGCAGGGAGAACACAGCTTGAGATTTAGATGCCAGGCTGAGCATTCAGCTCTGGCAGGTACAGAAACCTTGTTTTGACTTTAAACCTGAGCAAATCTGATCTGGGAGTTCACTGATGGAGAATAAATATGGAAGAAACTGATTTCAAATTGTGTTTTTTGAAAGGATGAGTTGACAGGACGAAAATAGCAAGTGCAATAGGTACCTGACTACCATTGTTACATTTGTTTAAGCAGAGATTGCTGCAATGTTCAGGAGCCGCATAAAAGACTCTGCAATATGCAATCAAGTCACAGGTCTGAAAACACACCAAGAAACAACCAGTAACTTTCACAAATGATAAGAGCTGGGCAGATAAAAGAAGTAATTACATCTTCTTTGAAACTCTATTTAGCTATTTTTAGTGCTTTAATCAAGGGCCCAATTCTTCCACCTTTCTTCACACCAAAAATAATCCTTTACTCTTTAATTATTTTCACTAGTATAGCTACAGACAAATTAAGTTTCTATGAAACTAGAGTTAAGGGAATCGGAATCTGGCCCAAAACATTTTGGATCGGAAACAGAGACTCTGACTAAACACAGCACCATCAGTGGCTAAAAAAAGCATCCCTTCACCTCTTGGCCTGATGGACCCAGCCCCGAGCTGGAAGCTAAGATTTACCCACTGTGATATTTAGCCACTGGCCTCTCTAGGGCTGTGCTAATCAGACCAACTGAGCTGGATCGCTGTCTGACGCAGAGAAACACAGATGGCTATTAAGGATTGGATTGTCACCAACTCATTCACAAATGCCATCAGGCTATCAGAAACCAGCCATTTCTGGGCAAATCCCAGAAAAGAGGGGTAAAAGGGAAAAAACTTCTTCAACAGTAGGTTTTTAGCATGAACCTCCAGATCAAAGCCTGCCACAAGTGCCAGACTTGGGAGCAGCTCTGTACATTACTGATATAGTGCTTTGCACTAATTCAGTGGTCTGAATCAGGGTAGAAAGAGCCAGAACAAGTATAAGAATCCCTTTTATTTCTGTGTTTTGTGTTGCATCTACACCAGCACAAAGTCCAGCCCTGGAGAAAAAGTTGTAAGAGCAATACTCAGACAACTGTACCTAAGGAGCATGCAAATCAGAGCTATGCGAGTTTTATTTGCTTTGGAGACTTGGATGATATCTGACAGTCAGCACAGCATCTATATGACCTTTAAGCAATGCTTTAAGCAAGTATCAGCATTTGTCAGGTTTTGTATTTCACCAAAACTTGTCAATTTTAGGTTCACTTGTTCCTAACAACTCTTCACATTCAGGTACTCTCAGCACAGTGCTCTCAGCCTTGTTTGGTCAAGTAGGAAGCACCAATTGTCTCTTACTGACCATCTCCTTTCTAGAACCCACTGACTTTACTCCGTGTTGCATGTTGGGGATAAAAAAAAACCCAAACACACAAAACCAAAAACACTACAAAACAAAACACACCATCCAAAAACCAGCCAACCAACCACAAAACCCAACAACCAAGAAACAATACAGAAAGGAACCAAAAGAGGATTAGTGTCCCACTCTGATATTTCTTAATGTGTGTTTCTGACAAAATTTCTGTCTTGTCAAGCCTTTTTCTGGAAGAGAGAACGTGAAAAATAAAAAGCCCTCAAGTACATGACTTGTAAAACAAGTGGCAAAATAAAAAGAAAAAAATAGCTGTAAATAAATGAGTTTCTGAACATGATCAGGCATTGAGCACAAAGTCTGCTCCCTCAGGAAGCATGCAGAGCCTAAGCATGGCTGGACGAGCTGTGTCCCCGGGCACTGTGCCACTGTGCTGACAGCAACTCTTGGCTCCAGAGGGTGCCACTCGGAAGACCCTGGGGAGGAAAGAGGAGCAGCGAGGGAGAGACCCTTTGCCCATTGTCATACTTGCTGTACGTAAGCAGCAGGATATTTTCCAAAGAATAACCCTGAGGGAGGTCCTTACCCCCCTCCTCCCCCTAACAATAAATTGACTGGAAGTCCCTCCACCACTGCAGCCCAATCTGTCCTCTCTTCCACACCCTATCAGAACGCAGGGCTGGGGAAGTCACCAAAAGATTTCCCACTCCTCCAACCTGAGTTAGGATATGGGCTGTATGTAGCTGAAATACACCTTTTGTGCACGATTTCAGGCCCAGTCCTTTGGCTTAGGTGAAACCCTGCAGTATGCCAGTGAGTCTGGTCCAGGTAAGTCAAACATTAAGTCCTTCAACAGGATAGTGAAGTCCACATAAAAGACTCTAAAATACCATTATTCCTGCAGTTTACAACCACTCAATTAAAATTAAAAAGGAGACAGACACCTCAATCTTAGTACCAGCATCAGGGCAGAAAAGTGGCATCACATTAGCATGCCAGTTGGGCAATCCAGGGCACCCTTATACAAGGGAAGGTGAACCAGACATGAGGCAATATAGCATGGGATTGCAGCTGGCAGGCTGCCACAAATGAGTTAATCAGGAAGGATTCTAAACAACTCTTACATGATGTAAGACACTGGTGAAACAAAGTCACTTTTTTCCAAGGAATATTTCCCTGACACGGCCTAAGACATCAGCCGCATGAACAGGGTGCAAGGTACAGTGATGTGAATTAACCCCAGTAACAGCCCTGGTATACACTGACCTAAGTCAATTGAATAAGTGGGATATTATTCTAGGCCTTGTTTCCAGAAGAAGCCATCTGACAGCTGTTACCTTGCAAATTACTCTGTAGAAACAGGTGCAAAACAAGCAGAAAGAGCTCCATTTTTCCTCCTTACTGAACTGCAGCACTCAAAACAAATGTTTACTGAGAACTGTGTCTTCAGAGAGCTGGAAGACCATGAAGACCCTTCTGTGTCTCCACAAAAGGGTGCTACCAGCAGCCACCTCACGCCGTGAGCAAGACAGAAATCCAAACCTGAAGTAATGCATAGCTTAATTGCAATTTGTGAGTTCTTCAAAGATGCTTAGCTGGAAAGGCACTGGAAATTCACATACGTTCAAAATAATAATAAAAATACCTTTATTGACTCTGGAAAAGCACTACGAATCTAACAAAAGAATAAGGAAAATCCTCCATTTGAACAAATGAAGAATAAAACACTCAATTCAGAACATAATCACTAAACAAGACAGTATTTCCAAACCAGCCTCTGGAAATTATGCACAGCAAGGGCAGATAGATCTAAATTCATAAAAGAAAAGAGCAGGTCACCCACTCGTTATTCTGGGATTCTAAGAGAATCAAAAGGACCACTTTAACACTCCAAATCCCCCACAAAAATCTCTCAAACATATTTCAAGAGGCTAGATGGAAAAGAAAGAAAACTGCGATCAGACATCATGATTTAGGGAGATGTGAGTGCAGAAACTTGTGAGCATTTCCAAGGAATGCTAAGCAGTAATTAAATGCTTCCTATAGAAAAGAAAGGTTGTCCTTGGGACACTTCTGTCAATCTGCATTTAACAGACGCAGCAGCCTTCTCAGTTCAAGCACACAAGCACTCCAGTTCCTCGCTGAAGTGACCTTAGCTGTCAGCCCAGCCTGTCCTGTTCAATATCTGCAGCTCTGCTTGGTGCGTTATGTGAACATGTGTGGGGATGAGAAGATGCAAAAAGGAAAAGCACGATGAACAGGCAAAACATTGGCCCCAATTAAAAAATTAAACAGGTGTCCCGAGACTGTCAGCCTGAAGATGGAGCATCTACATTTAATTAAAGGGATAAGTTTAGCAGAAAATGCCACTCCAGCTACTGTCAGAATGCATGATTAATTTGTGATAAAATACCCAGCACTCTCTAACAGAAGCAGACGGCTGGGGGATACATATTTACACAATCTCGTTACTTCTTCAGATATTACCAGTGACCCTGGGCTTAGCGTCAGTGCATTAAAATGAAATTCTCACGTCTGGTCTTCTGAAGCCTCAGACTTGCTGGAGGCTTTTTGAAGTAGCCTCATGTGGCGTCACGCTGAAGCCTGAGAACAAGGAAGGAAGATCCACTGGAGGCTGCTGCCTTTCCACTGTCGATGGGGTCACCTGCCTCCTAGGTCACCAGTCCATCTCCTGCAGTAACATAAGGGCATGGCTCTGCCTTAAGTTTACCAGAAACGCCAGCTTTTTCCAAGTGATTCCTTAAACAACTGCCACGACAGCTTTGCAGCACCCATTGCTAATCAGCTATTTCAATTAGCAGTTAGGGTAGGTGTTTAGATTTTTTTTTTCCCCCCACATGATCGATATACTCTGCCACTGAGATGTTGAAAGGCACAATTATTTCTCCTCAGTCACAGAGACTTTTGTAAATCATTTGGGTCAGATGACATGCACAACTGTAGATGACATGCACAACTTGAAGTCTAACTTTTCCTGCTCATCTAACCATGTTTTAAACAATTGCCAGGTACTCACTGGCTTTCAACGAAGTAGAGGATTTGGTCTTACTTCCAAGCCACTGAGACTGCAGATGAGGCTTCCAGGATCACAGTGCTTTCTCTGCCACCTCCTTCCCTTGGGAAGGGAAGATGGCCTTTAGGTGGTTTGGGTTGCCTACAGTACAAAAATGCCATACAGAAACGTCCACTCAGGGCTCTTGCCATTTCACCCAACATGTAGTTTCAGAAATCAAATAACAATCTCCCTTCATACTAATGACCACACACAAGGGACCCACACTGAATGTTCCAAAGCTCTCCAGGAAAGAGGTGACTATTTACCCAAACACACCACAGTACAACTGGCATTTAACAGGACATTATTTGATGCACCGGAACTCTGAATTTTTGTTCTCAATCTTATTCCTGAGAAATTCCAGATAAAAGGCAGGAATCATCAGCAGCTTTACCCTCAGCTCCACTTGATGTCAACCATTCCTTCCATGGCAATCCATGGCCATGCTCCTAGCGTGAGACTTCAGGTTAGTCTTTTCACTTCAGAGACATGGTGGAGATTATTAAGACTTCACTGAGATAACTTTGACTATTCTATAGATACAGACACTTAAACAGCCACACACTAAAGGCAGGCAGTCACACAAAAGTATGAGACATATCTGTTTGGACTTACACCTAGCTAAGCTTTTGACTGTTTTTGACTTTCAACTGTTGTTGGAGGAATTTCTCATAACTTCAAGCAATGTAAATAACCCTGTACATAAAAGTAGCCAGCAGCTACTCATCAACTACCATCATCAAGGGCCTAAATTAATGATAACCTAGAATTGTGCTACTTCTGCATTCACAGATAAACAGAGTTAGATAGATACATTCCACATTCCAATATTCCAGCAGTATATAGGCATAACTATTTCTGATCGTTGAGCTACTCTCCAATACCCCTGATGCACTGTAACAGATCCCAGGATACAGGACTTGGACAACCTGTCTGTCACTTGACACTATTTTCTCCAGATTCCAGCTGCAGCATGAGTTGCCACCTTAGATTTTCATTCCCAGAAGTATTAACTATTGAAGTAAAGGCACAGAGCAGCCCTTCAAACATGTACACCACAAAGCACCCCCATCACCAGCATTGCACTTCTACACTTGGATGCATGATGGAATTAATATTTATCATATTTGATTTTAAAACTTTCTACAGAACAATCCTTTGGTTTCCAAGAGGTTTTTCTCCTCGCACAACACAACATCTATCTATGATTTCCTATGACAGCCAAAATTAATAACACCACAGAGTACTTATGCTCATGAATTTAACTTCTCGGTGCACAGGGTTGTTTGTGACCACACTTTCTCTGGACCCTTCTGACTGAAAGGATGGGACATAACATGCCTCCATGCACCCACATCTTCAGAACTGAGGGTATCACCCAGATGCTAGAGAAAAGCACTAAGGAAACAAAGCTGCAGTAGAAATACTAATTCAAGAGGGCATGCCATAACCTCTTGGAGAGAGTTGGTATATTTTACATGTCAGTATTACATAAGGAAGAAATCAGATAATCAGATAATTAGGGGGCTCTTTATCCCCCTTTTTTAGCTGCTAGACTAGCTTTTTCTTCTTTTTGCTCCCAAAGATGTATTTTTGCAGGCTTTCTGCAGTTCTAGCATTTTCAGTAATTAAACTTATCTCAGAGGCAATCACATTTAGGATTACCAGGTTTTCTATCTCCAGGCTAATAGGGTCAAAATGCTTAGCTGCCCTCCTGCCTGCCAGTTTATAGCATTTTGCTAATGGATCATTTCCTTCCATGGGGATAACACATTGGCTATTAGGTGTTCTCTTGTTGCACTGCAATTTTAGGTGATCAGGCAGTAATAATAAGTGTTCTTGTTATACAAGAAACTTTATTGCCAGATTAAGTAGACTAACAAAGCAATAAGAATAACCTTTTTCTCACAAGTTTGCTGGCAAAGATTACAGTCAAAGACAAGGGGAACATCTGTAACTTGCTCAATAGTTCTTCAGTTTCCATCTTGCTTATGCTCAGTCTCTCATTTTACTGCACTTGCACTCCCAAACTGCACTACTGCATAGTCAACTACGCTTAAGTATTTATGTGTCAGATGAATCTGAGTCCAGCAGGCTTCTGTCTACTTTAACTCCATTCCTCAGCAGTTCTGCATCAGCAGTTCCTTGTTTTTCCTTAGCATTATTCCTGCCCTTGTTTTATGTCTTACACTTACTTGCCTACAGAAGCCCATTGCAGCAGTCAAAAGACTGACCAAATTGGCATCTCTGTGTACTGAGAAAGGAATGAGAAAGTGCAGTATGCAAACCATTCATTTAAACAAAATGGAAACTCTATGTGAAATGGCATAGGCCATGTTCAAGACCCACAGAAATTGCTATTTCCTTTCATTCTCATCATTCCAAAATGACTTATGTCTTTGTGGCAAACCAGAACTTCAGTCATATCTAACACAGCCGAGTCTTAATGCAAAAGGGGATGACAGTGGCTTACCCCCAAAATGCTGTCCAGTAAGATAATTTAATATTACTCATTAGACCCTACCAAGTGAATGGGTGAAAGTGATAGGGGTTTTTGGTTTTGGTTTTTTTTTTTTCTTTTCCCCTTCCTATGGTACTTCAAGGCCATTACATTGCACAGAAAGCAATAATCACTTGTCAGGCTCTCCACTTTGCACACAGAGCCTTATTTCCATAGAGGTGAAGATTTAATAGTTCACTCGAATGCTCTTATTTTAAAGAATTTGGTGCAATCAGTGTGAACCTCACATTTTTGCCTTTTTTTTTTTAAAAAAAGGACTTAAAACAACCAATCTGGCAGGGTTTCCATTCTCAAGAGCTCAAGACAAGATGAATTCAAGTTAATTGGGGGTAAAATGAAGCACTTTAAAGTGTGTCTCTCGAGCTCACAAAACTGG
The DNA here is from genome assembly GCF_000690775.1 of Eurypyga helias. Classification (NCBI taxonomy): domain Eukaryota; kingdom Metazoa; phylum Chordata; class Aves; order Eurypygiformes; family Eurypygidae; genus Eurypyga; species Eurypyga helias. The sequence continues at coordinate 101,246 of NW_010240383.1, read as the reverse complement.
AATAAGCACAGAGAAGATCTATTCAATTATCCGTGGTTGTGAAATTTGTTTTGTGGAAACCTTAATACTCAATCCACTTGTTCCTCTCGCCGTCTCTGCCTGTGATCCCACCAGAGCTCATAGGCTAAGCCATCTGGCTGGATCAGTACTACAACTGGAGACTCTCAACAAAACAAACTTGGACTCCATAAAAGATGCTGCTGCTGGGTCTCAGAAAGAGCTTCTCCCCAAACCAGTGAGTCATTTCACCACTTCACAACCTACTCTGCTGATCAGATTGGAGTTGAAAGAGGAGAGAATTAAAAAAAAAATAGTATTTTAGAGAAGACTTAAGACTGAAGTTATCAGCTATTTCCAGGTTGTTTTCTACAAGAGGAGGAATCTAACTTCGGAGAGTAACTGCTATCTGAGCAATTCTAATTTTCTTTGCTAATCACCAGCAAATGCCAACTTGTTTGCTATTAACCCTAAGCAGTTTGGTTGAAAAGCTATGCTGTACATTTTACCCCAGAGATGGCTGCATTTCAGCCCTGGTTGGAACAACTGCCCCATGGATAGCTGTGCCCCAGCATCACAAATACAGGTACAACTAGCATGAACACACCTAGCAGAGGTCTAAGCCTGTGGTATGGGTGTACCGAGAGCTCTGCACAGGCTACCCAGCCCCAGCTGCACAGGCTGAAGGGCAGCAGCCTGGATTAGCTCAAGTGCAGTGCAAAGTGAAAGCTTGACAATTTCTATTTTTTTTTTTTTTAATGCCACCTAATGGCACTGTAATACAAATGAAACATGCCTCAGACTGGTCCAGGCATGCCTCTGCCTGCAAAACAGATTTATCATACTGCGTACAATCTACAGCTTGCTCTGGGATCTCTGAGTGAAAGACAAGTCATTAATGTCCTCTAAACATCCTCAAGGAGTGGTAAGACAAAGAATAATCATGCTCAGATTTAGTTTTGAATAGGATTCTGATTTAAGCATCTTGTTTCTTGTCTTCCATCTCATAGCTTTCAGCAGGTGAGCTGATTTGCTTTCTCAGAGATCTGAACTCCTGGCTGAACTGGCCAGCAAATTTTAAGTTTTATTTATTTTTTGAATGGCTAAGGAAAACAGTGTGGCAAGGTAACTGGGGATGGAGAGGTAGTTTTGATTTCTGGGGTGGGTACACTGGGCTCACTCTGCATCCTGGACAAGGCTGCACTGTAACTTACTGAACTCCCACTCTGGAGGCACCAGGTGCAGGGATGCCTGGAATATATTATCAGGTCTGCCACAGAGAGGGATGGAGGGCAGGAGAAAAGGCTGTACCTTGCCTTTTTCACACCTTTTGATTCAACCAGAGCTACAGGCATTGCCTGCTTCTTTGCAGCTGCCTCCCACAGAAAATCAAGGCCATGCCCTAAACTTCAGGTCTGAATTTACAGAGTTATGAAGAGTTTGGATGTCAAGTAGCCCCTCCAGGCCTCACATTCATCTAAGGTTGGAAGTCCAGCACAGAGAGTGCTTGCAGTCCAATTGCAAGCATGACTAAAGAGCAAACAGTGGCAAATAGGCCACGCAGAAAGGAGCCCTCTCTGAAACACTTTATATGCTTGCGCTAGTCTGTACCAGAATATCTTACCAGGTTTTACTATGGGTAGACAAGGACTGGCTGGCACTGCCAGTCAGCTTCAGTTTTAAATACGATGGTCACCATCTAGGAAGATGCAAATACATCATCCTCTGTCATTACTGATCATAGTTTCTCAGGGCAAATTCTTCAATACACAGAACCCTGCAATCTCTAAACTGCAAGCCTACACGTGACAACAAATCATGCTCTCGTAAAGGAAAGCAGTTTGCAAGAACATAATGATGACCCCATGCTCATGAAGTATTGGTGAAAGGCCTTCATTTAAGTTCTTTCTTGGTCAAAAAAAAATACTAAATATTCTTTTTTCCTGCTTACTGTATGTTGTTTCCCTTTGAGTAATAAATAAAAGACATTTGAAAACAGAATGCAAGTGCAAAGCCCCAGATCCTCCATCTGTCACAGAGAAATGCAAAAATCCAAGTACCAGGACAGAGCCCACCTGCCAAAAAGTTTTTACGTTTATGTTAAGATTGGGTTTAAGGAACAGAAATGTTCTCACAGATAAAGGCAGCCATAAGAGTGACTGAGATGCACAGACAATAATTCCCTCCTTTGATTTCCTCTGCTGTCACCGCCATCAGTTAGACATCTGAATGAAAATCAGCTTACAACTTTGATCCCTTTAAAACAGTAAACAAACTCCATAATCTGGAATTCCTTAGAGGAATACAGAACTTTAGCATCCTCCTACACAGCACCTTTGGTGCAACACTACAACAATGGGGAGAAACAGGTCAGGCCCCCATGTCCTCCCTTTGCACTGCTGTGCCTTACAGAGAGCAGCCCTGGGCCCAGCATGGGGAGGTGGTGAAGCTCCTGTCTTTTGCTCCCCGTCCTGCATAAGAGAAGATTTTGCTCTTCAGCTCTGCTCAGGGAGCATAGCAATCCTCATGGCTCACTCGTTGCTTTGCAGATTTAAAAGGAAGGGAATTTAGATTGATATTTCTCTGCCAGAAGTGGAGACAATTGAACAGACAGCTCTACCAAAGAAAAGGTCCCCTAGATATTCCAGGTTCGGCTACACAGGTTTGGTTTTCTCCTCATTCTGTTTTGTTTTTAGTTCACACAGACTCTGAAATACCCATCTGCTTCCCCAGAGCTCAGCCCTTCACCTCAAAAACCAGAGACACTACTATGCCTTTACCTTTATGTGGAATTAGAATAAATTTGTTTGTTTGCCAAAGGCCAGGAAGCAAGTGCTGGAGAATGAAAACGCAGTGGGAAATGCCTAAAAACAGAACGCATGAGATGAGAAAGGGGCAGCCCTGTTTTAACACACTCATGTGTCCTGAGAGCATAACATACTCAGGTGTCCTGAGAGACTTTAAAGGACTTGTTAAGGATCTCAGCACTAACCCTTCTTGGATACTGACACCACAGAACTAACACTAATGATATGCGCTGGATGTTAAGTAGTTCCAAATTGCAGAAATATCACCTACTTCAGCACAAAAGACCAAAATCTGCTATGAATCCAGAGTGCAGTCTGCTCACTTGATTACTCAGGCACACAGATGCAATCGAGTTAGAGACTTACCAAGTTACCCCCTTGCCCATTGAGGCTAATCCTTGGTCATGTGCTGGTCCTGCCCTTTCCTGTCTGTGAGCAGAACTGGATTCGCTGACCCTCTTCGGGAGCTCCCTTTGGGACTGGGGCAGCAGTGAGGCTGCAGGAGGGCAAGGCGAGCTCCCTTCTGGATCACAGGGGCAGAAGAGACACACGCAATTCCCAGCCATCTCCTCCATGCTGGTGCAAATAATTTCTTTTATTGGACTTAGCCCTGACTCCCTCTAGGCAGCTTCCCTGCAGGGCACACAATCAGCATCTGTGCCAACTTTGCATGTTTCCTCTTTTCAGTCACCTTCTGGGCTGTACGTCTGCTTGTTCCATTAACTCACCTTTGCAGGACACATGAAATACCTGAGCTTTCCAAAAAAAGACTATCATATCCATGGACACTCCAGGCAACATTTTCCTCCTAGAGTCTCCTTGTGTCCTTCACACTGAGGGAGGAGAAGGCAGCTGATTGTCAGACACTCAAGTCTGAGGCAAATATCTTTTTTTTTTCCCCTTTCCTAACATAGCAGTCCCTAGAGATAGCTTTTTTTTCCCCTCCCCCTCAACAGAACCAAAAGAAATACTATTGCATTTCTATAGGCCTTTGTGAAAAGCTTAGCTGCTGCAAACCAGCCCTGATCTCTTCTGCATGTTTGGTGCTTCTCCCCCCACAAGCAGGACAACTTTCAGGTGTAACATGCATCCCAGATGATGCCATTCAGGAGGGTTATTGGAAACAGCCCCCTCCCCCAGTTCCTCTGCCCTGCAAAAGGAGCACTGGCCCCAGCATACCAGAGATTGAAGAGTGGATCTGAAAAACAACAGGCTTTAACACCCCTGCACCCTGACCATTAACTATAATTGTATTCTACATCAATCACATGAGTTTTCCTCTTAAAGGTTATTAAGTATAATTTCTACTATGCAAATAGTTCCAGCTTCATTAATGGATTTTTGGTTTCTAGTAGAAGTTATTCTTTGATGAATGTCTCCAGATGTCAGTATCTGAAAAAAATGTATTGGGGGAGAAGAAATTCTCCCTGCTGCAGTGTAAAAAGGTCCATTGTAGAGCGGGGGTTGGGAAAGATAGAAATATAATTAAAACAATTAAAATTCCTATCTCATGACCATTTACAGATGCTCCAAAGTGACTCTAAATTAAAGGGAAATGTCACAGAACATGGATGTTTCTGCCAAAAAGCAGCATTAAAAATGACAAATTCCAAACAGCCTGAAGAATCTTGTTAAATCCAAGGAGTAGAGCTTTAACAGCTCAACCAAGGCAAGCAGAGGGGGTAGACCAAAAAAAAAAAAAAAAACCAGAAAATTAGGTCCAGTAGTCAGCTGCAGAAATGAAGGCGAGGCAACTAGGGAAAAGCTATCCAGCAGAATAACCAGCCAAAAGGAGACCTACAGATTTCTACATTTATTCCCAACAGATCAGGTATCTTTTCTATCATCTCATCTTTAATGGATACAGACCTTCTGTTATTATGGCCTCAGTTATTGCCCTGTCCTAACCACAGATTCTTTTTTTTTTTAAAGTATCTAAAAACTGATTTTGAAAGGCTTTATCCAATATCAAGATTTTCTGGATGAAGCTTCCCCCAAACACACCCCCAAGACCCAAATTAACACAGAGAGAAGGCTGGGAGGCTGCATTTCCTCCACTTTTGCTATTGTTGTGGGGCTTTTTTCCCCCCTTATCTGCACTACTGGGAAAAAACTCTTTTGGAATATTTTCCCCATTTATATTGTGAGAAACCTCTGCTGCTATGCCTGCGAGGGGGATCTTGTTTTATTTTTGTTTGTTTGCCTTTTTTTAAAAAAAGCCATCTGCCTAAACTTCTCCTTACTCTCTCTTCCGCTTAGGTTTACACTGGAGAAACTCAATTATAAGAAATACAATAAATATTTATTGAACTGGTGAAAGCAATAGCATATGCTGAACACGCTCTGTTTTCCTGGATATTTTTTTTTTTCCCGCTGCATCAATCCCTTGTTCTGTCAGAATTGTTTTCATGTTAGTATTAGTCAGTCACTCCCCATGTGTCAGTAAATGCAAAACATGCCTGCTGTGAGACAGAGAGCGCGGGTGCCACTTTGCAGTTCCTCGGGATGCGAGCTGGCACAAAGACAAAGCACACACAAAGGATGACAGGCACCACAGCCTGCTTTTCCAAACAACAAACTGTGGAAATGATAATACCTTGGGAACGAGGTTGGGGGTGGAAGCACATAGACTTCAAGAAGCTGAAATTCGGCTGGACAAGGTAGGGAAGGTTTCCTTGGCAGAAAGCAGACCTGTGTGGCACGGCTGCTTGAGGAAAGCAACATCTACACATGAGGTCAGGTATTGCAACCTGGTACCAGAGCCTATTAAGTGGCCATCTGTAGATGGCTTGCTTGTTTACAGGCATTTCAACAGTACAGTTCACTACCTAATAAATGTTAATGAACTTGGCCATATTATGCTGCTGTAAAGGAGGCAGGTTTTCATTCCGTTTCCAGACTACAAAAAGCATTAACTCTGGATGCCTCCACTTTTAGGGACTGGTGTGACTGGTATTCTCTGTCTCTGGCTAAGGACTACCCTACACCTAAAAGGGGATTCAGCTCAGGCTATCTTCTGTGTGGCATCAGCCAAATTGCACAGAATCCGACCTCCAAAGCACTTGGGCACTGTTCAGCACCTCTGAGCTGGCTGCTGGCAAGCAGAACTACAAGCCCCCTGCAAAGCCTGAGGACCAGGTCCAGCTCCAGGCACAGTCAGTGCAAGCACTGCAAGAACAATCAGCTCAAAATCATCTCAGGGGAATCAAGCCAGGCATCCGAAATGAGGAGCGTGGACCTATATGATCTGATCTCACATCATACAGAAAGACTGTGGTACAGTCCGGAAATTAGCTCAGCCTTTCAGCTTGCAGCATAGTGTCACAGCCAGAAGAAATTATAGGACAGGAAATTATTGTTGACTGGATCCATCATTATTCTTTTACCATCTGTTACCTTCAGGTTCGTGTTTTTCATAGCTCATACTGGTTTTCAGCATTGCATCCAATTTTTACTGACCAGAAACTGAAAAGCAAATAAGCTCAGATCTTGATCAGGAGTTCACCTTCAATTCCCAGGGAAGATTTCTGCCATGAAAAATGCTACAGAATCATTAATGAGCAGTTGTAGTGGAGACCCCTGTTTAATCTCCCATCCATCAGATGGCACCTTTGGCTTGCCATGACCCAGGCTTCCCACAACACCTGGCACTTACACAGTGCTTCACCTTCTCTAAGCATTTAATTGGCATAATAGATTAATGTTTATAGATTAGTTGACTCGGAAGGAGACCACCGCATTCCCTGTTCCTGGTGTCCCCTTCTTTCAGCACACAGCCTCTAGTCAGTAGATAGGAAGCAGCTAATTAACCTCTTAATGACCAGGATCTTTATAGGTTGATGTGAACAGCCAGGTCATAGACAGCGGGCTAGGAATACCCCTATAGATGTGTATTATGACTAGGACAGTCAACATCTCCTAATCTTCCTCTACATCATCAGCAGATATGAAATTGTATCACTTGCCATGGGCAAAGAGCACACACCTGGGCTGCCTCTGAGTTTCAGGTGGTATGTGGTACCCTGATCAAAGCCTTCAGCAAATATCTCTAGTAGACTGAACTCTACATGCCACTGGGATCACCAGTTGCATTATTGTGGTCATTTTGTCAGGGTTCAGAATAAATATATATGCAACTGCTGAGACTTCTAACATATTTGTATTCGTGCCCACCCATCCACACACTAAGCAGCACATACGTTCACACAGATACTGCCCTTTACAGAATCAGAACCAGTACACAGGTTCACTTTCTGCTGGGAAAATACTCAATCTTGCACACAAACACCTTAGCTCAATCTAGAGTTATGATTCATTTGGTGGTGTAGAGAACTAGGAGCCATCAAGTGACATTCATGGGGGTGCTGGAAAGGAGACTCACTCACAACAGTCTCTTCTGACTGTTAAATAAGCTCAACATTGACCATCCTCCATTTCTACAAATAATACCAAAGAAAGTGTCTAGCTGCTTATTTAAATTTGTATTACTCAGTATTTTCTTTCTATGGAATACCTGTTCCTGTGGGAGCATTGCTTCTCCCCCACCCCCTGAGCCTTGCTGAGGTCACCAGGCTCAAACACATGAAGAGACTCCTTGGCTTGTCTGCCTTCAGGCACAGATCTTGCCATTGGGTCCTTATTCCCTCCCATTTATTAAACAAATTATCCCAGCAAACAATTATGGAAGTTTTCCAAAGCCACAAACCACTGAAATAAATGTATCCCATGCCACTGGGTAGCCTGGCACTTGGAGCATCTCTCCCATCAAAGGCAGATGTGTGCGTGTACCTGTGCACAGGCATGCCCAGGAAGCAAAGAAAAGCTGTTTTAAATGTCTGGGCTCACCTCTTCAGTAGAGCATACCACAGCCCTCACTTCAGTCAATGAACACTGTTCTTAAAGGATAACCACCAGCTTAAGAGAAGGCTTAGCAAGCACAAATACTGCCTGTAACAAAACACTTTTGAATAGAAATAATATTCTTTGACACTTTCTTTGGCTAAGATTTAATAAGTGCGAAATCAATGTTATAATCAAACATAATACTCATTTCCTAGAATAATCCTCTGACACAGCACTTGCTATTTCAGCTGATTAGAAGCATTTCCGAAATAACAGAAATTCCTGATCAGTCACCCAGGAGTCCAAAGTAAGGTTTGGTTTTTTTTTATTTTAACCTAAGGCAGTTACTTTCCTTCATCCTAAATGTTTACAAGTGGATAAACACTTGTAGGAATTGTTCTGTTGTCACCAACATAAACACCATGTTCTCCCAGCAGTGGATAAATAGTGGATGCTTAAGCTTCTGATGCCTAAACACCAATGTGTTTGGGATTAACAGTAAGACCTCTGCTCTTAAGGTCTGTTTTTTATTTTATTTTTCATATTTCAATAGGCAGGAGCAGAGAGGGGATCTCAGACTGCAAGGCTCAGCGAGGGAGTGCAGGAAAGACACCTCAGGCAACAGCAATGGGATGCTGCCAGTCCTAGGTGAGTTCTACAGGTGGGAAACACCTATCTTCAAAAGACTCACTGTCAGACAAGATAGTTTTCAATAGAGATGAAACTGATGGGAGGTTTTCTTTCTGCATTTCTGCCTGCTTTTGGCAGAGCCGACCCATGTGCACGCAAAGGAGTTATGACTTGACAGCGAGTCGTAAAGCTTTCCCTTCTTATCAAGGCAGAGCAGCTGAGACAGCCTCTTCTATAGCTGGCTTTTTAATTGAAAGATTAGAAGTTCTCTTATGCAGTTTGCATGAGACACAGCATTTTAGAAAAGTAACCCAGAGCCCATGTGTTCCCATACTCTGACAACCCCAGGGATGGAGTTGGTGGGGGTCAGGAGTGAGGGGAGAGGACAAGCTGAGATCTCTCACCACCACTTCCACCTGTGCCCATGAAGAGTTTGATCAAGCACCCCTCTTACAATTAGGTGCACGCAGCGAGCATTCCAAGCTTAGTGAGGGGGCTACACAAATACCTTGTGAAGGGAAAGCTCTTCAGGAGACACATCCCCAGCCTTCTTTCCCAGGGACCCCATGCTTCTGATGCTGATCCAGCAGGATGGGCTTGCAGTGTTGTGGAGCCGGGGCAGAGATGAAAGCAGCTGAGCCCTGGGCTGCGGCTCTGACTGAAGGCCAGGGCTGTCTCCAGGGAGAAGTTTTAAGGAGGCAGCTAGCTGTATCTACTGGTGAGAACTCAAGTTACTGCCTGGGGAAGGAGACAGACTTTACTCGAAATAGTGGAGCGGACACGTTGGCAGCAGCATTAGAGGGACTTTGATCATGCAGTTCAAGCTCCTATTTAGACCATCAAATTTCATTCATTTAACCTATCTTTGACTCCTGAAATCCCTCTGGGAAACAGTGAACACTCCAGCACTGCTGCCCAGTGGAAAAGAGCCAAGAGACACTTTGAGCATCTCACAGCTGAACAACAGGCACAGAAGAGCTTCATCCTGCTGCATCCCCCTCTCACCTCAACCGTTACTGGCATACCACGGCTGCTCCATGTCCTGGCAGGGAGGAGCTGGGAAACTCAGCAAGTGGAGGGATGCAGGGACACAGAACACTCAGCCCCACACAGGTACAACACAATGTCTTTTTAGTCATTTCAAGGTCACAGAACATACCCAGCCCTTCAGGCATGAATAATACTCCACCCAACTACTTCAAAAACAGGCAATTAAAAAATCCATGCCATAAAATCCTGACATCTACACTGCCTAGAGAACAGAGGCAACTGCCAGCACACTGGAAATCAGGAACCAGCAATAAACACCTTCATAAGAGATGGCCCCTGTCAAAATACAGATGCACATTTCCACTGATTATTGCCCTGCCATACACAGCCCAAGACATATTTCCAGACTCAAAGGGCTCATTATGAAGGAGAACAAAGAAAATGAAGATAGTGTCACTAATGGAGAACACCTTGTGTTAACACCCTCTGCTTCTTGTTTTAATACCTGGGGGAATAATACAAACCCAGCCCACTGGGGCAGCTCAGGGATCCTGGGCACTACTGCGCCTGGAGACACAATTTTTGTAAATAAGGCATACTTTGTTTTCTTCAACCTGGTTGAAATGCAACTCTGTTTCAATGGGAGGATGTGGATTTTTCCAGCTGATAATCTATTTCGCTTTTGCTTGAACCAGTCTTTAAAAGAACAGCAACAAAATCAGTAAAAGGAAATTCTCTTCCCTTTAAGTCTTGCAAAACTCATCCATGACCCATCTGTCCACCTTGCACTTCATTATTTATTATTCAAGACTCAACAAGCTAGCATGCCAGTTTAGATTTTCCCTGAAGAAAGCTGGCATCTAGACAGACAGCAACTGCTATCGAAATGTTTCTTTTTGATTTCTCTGCCCTCCCTCACTCCATCCCTTGTGGTGGGAATAAATACAAAACCTTTAAAATAAATAAAACAGTTTTTAATGAAGCAGCAAAAAGCAAGAGAAAAACAAAACAAAACATAGAAGTCTGTTTTCTTTAGTCAGACTTTATCAGTGCTCCATTAAATCACTCTCCTCATGGTCTCTTTCATCCTCTTGAGTTCTCACCCATAGGAGGAAATCTGGTCTCAGACACATGCAGGCTTCTGGATACAAGACGCATCTGTTGTTCAAACCACAGGCCCAAAGCATAACTACAGCCACAACGCATCTTTAAGGCATCCCCCTAATGAGGTGATTTAGTCTAGCAGTTGCTGGAAAAGCAGCCACCATAACCCAGAAGCCTCCTCTCCGCTGTCTGCTGGAGCAGCCATGCAGCCCAAGGCAAGGCAGTTGGCAGCCCTGCCTGGGACGGATCCGCCCCAGCCATGCACAGACACCATGCTCCAACAGGCACGGACACAGCCCTGAGGTCAGGGTGAACGCAGTTTCCATTCTCCAGGGACTACCAGCAGATCTCTTTAACGCGGAGAGGATCTCGCCATAAAGCAATGCCACTTTGGGGAATAATACACCGGCAACTTCCAGCCAGTTTGCTTCTGCAATTTGGTAACTCCAGCAAGAACCCGCCCAGTTGGCATGGCCCCGCACATGACTGTTGCCCCCGACAGCACCAGCTTGCCTTGGGCCAGCCGTACAGCTCCTCCCGTGCTCAGGTGCCGCGGCGCGCAGGCTGCCAGCGCAGGCAATGCTGGTCTTTCAGGTCAACCGACTGCCCCGAGTTTGAATTCTCACCACCCAGTGCACTGAAAGATAAATGCACAGCTGCAGCTTTCACCTCCTCCTCTATTTCAGCATTAGCAGAATAATTTAACAGCAAGCACCACTCCCAGCCTGAAGGTTACGAGCCCCACAAGGCAGCCCAACAGAGCTGTGTACTGTCCCACATTAAAACACGTGCCTTAAAAAGGAAAATAAAGCCCCAGATACCTCTGAAACGAGGCCTTTCCCCCCCGATCTCCCAGACAGAGAATAACCTTGTGACTAAGATGGAACAGGGTAAATTAAGTGCCTTCCTCTCCATAATACTGTCCTGGTTTTTTATCTTGCATCAAATAACATTCTCCTTTATAACACTCACAGCAAGAATATTTATCGGAAAAAACATAAGCCATAAAAGGTGAGGAGGGTGGGGTTTTTTTTCCCCTTCTCTGTTATCTCAAAGTTTCCTGCCTGTCAGAGTTTCACACACTGGCTGATGATCATCTTTCATGTAATATATAAATATAATTTATGCAGGAACATATCTGCAAGTGCATGTGTAAGGGTGCTCTATCTTGTGCATGCATTCAGGCACATCTGGGGGCAAACGGCTTGCACAGAGGGTGTGTGAATAGTTAGGTTTGATGAAGAAAGGGAAAGCTTGGTTCGTTTTCAGACTCGTACTTCCCCAGAGCTGGGCTCACAGTGTTCAGGCAGAGAGCAGACAGTCTGAAAAGGAACTGCAACACTGTGTGACATGAACTGGGCTTTGGTACGTGGGCTCATGCTAGGGAATGGTGTTTGCCACCCTCAGCTACAGCTGGGAAGCTCCAAGCACAGCATAGTCCTGGCATCTCCAGGTCAGTCATGTGTCTCTCCAGTGCCAAGAGTCACAGACCCAGAGCAATATCTGTAAAAGCAAACACGTTTATCATCCATTCACCAGAAGGACTCTGTCACTGTTTTGTGTGCCACAGCATCCACCAAAAAAAAAAATCAGATTCTGCTGATTTTTTTTTGGGGGGGGTAGGGGTGTGGTGGGTGGGGAGGGGAATAGAGCAAACCCAAACATTTTTTTGATTGTTTGGTTGATTTTTTAATACCCATTCTAACACCACCCAAGTATATCTTTTTTATATTCCCATAACTTATACTAGTGATCTAATATCTTTCACTCCCAAAATTCATGATGATCATTAATGTTTTAAGTGCACTCAGCAGCAAAGCAAGGCAAGTAGTAAATGACTTCTGTCTGGTTGTGTTGCAAGGGGGAGAAGCCCTGGGCACCCACAGGGCCTCACACCCATTGGTGCCCACACAGCTATATCAGTCCGAGGTAACGGAGAGCTACATCATCTCCAGCCTCCCTGGCTAAGCATCATATCACCTATCATATCAAGTTACTGAAAACGCTGAAAAAAGATGTCATACAAACACCGCTCACTTTCACACACACAACCCAAAGCATAATATTCTGATAGGTAAATGGTCTTTTCAAATAGCTGTCTCTAGAAACAGCAACATAGTCTAAAATCCCAGTTATTTCATAAATATGAAATAGCAAGATTTGCAGTTTTCCCTGGATTTTTTTTAAATGAATCTGCTTTACTCCTTTAGCTGCTTACTCATTGGCACTTAACTTTTAGTCTGATCATGTAAAAGGTTTTGGAACAAGTACAGAAGAAGAATAAAAACATAATGGTTTCTCACTGCTTGAGGGCATAACTCTAATTAAAAAGAACATTCTTGCTTTTAGCACCTAGACTTCTCTCTCTCCAAAACCTGAACTTTGACATTTTCAGACTGAGATTTAAAACAAGAAAATAATTCTCAGTGCTGGGACGAAGGACTGCCCGCATTGTGGAATGGAACAGGGGAGGGGTGAGGGAGAAAGAGGTTCAAGGCTAATAGACTTATCAGGGAATTTGAGTTAGGAAAATACAGATTTGTTCACCAGCAAGAGCCCAGTTCGTGTTCACACATCAGCACTGCAGTAGCAGCTCTGTGCACTGTTGGAGCTCCTGCACATACCTGTATGATACACTGCTCTGCTTAAATGAGTCTGTGCACTAGCACACATGGACTGAACAGAGTACGTTTCTGTTCATTAATGAGAAGCTCAGCACGACCCAGCAGTGTGTGCTGGCAGCCCAGAAGGCCACCTGTAACCCAGGCTGTACCCAGAGAAGTGATTCTCCCCCTCTCCTCTGCTCTCCTGAGACCCCACCTGCAGTACTGCATCCAGCTCCGGGGATGTCCGTGGACCTGTTGAAGTAAGTCCAGAGGAGGTCACAAAGATGCTCAGAGGTCTGGAGCACCTCTCCTATGGGAACAGACTGAGAGAGTTGGGGTTGCTCAGCCTGGAGAAGAGAAGACTCTGGGGGACCTTGTAAGATGCTGCCAGTACCTTAAGGGGCTGACAAGAAAGCTGGAGGGAGACTTTTTACAAGGGCCTGTAGTGACAGGACAAGGGGTAATGGGTTTAAATTGAAAGTGGGGAAGTTTAGATTAGATATCAGGAAGAAATTCTTCAGGGTGACAGTGGAGAGGCACTGGAATAGATTGCCCAGAGAAGCTGTGGATGCCCCATCCCTGGAAGTGTCCAAGGCCAGGCTGGATGAGGCTTGGAGCAACCTGGTCTAGTGGAAGGGGTCCCTGCCCATGGCAGGGGGGGTGGAACCAGATGATCTTTGAGGTCCCTTCTGATCCAAACCATATTATGATATACACTTATCTGATGCAAATCAGCATACACCAACACACATTATACTCTTGTGGCATCCATACCACTGCATAGGAGTGAAGGGGATTGTGGTCATTGTCAGTGGCATCAGACATCCATCCCTGTGCTATGCTGCTCAGTCTGGTTTCACTGCCCTGCAGTCCATTAAGTCATACATTTGAATCCCTCTACAGGCAACACAGATATCTCCAATACCAGTCCATGTGGCCACACACTACAGTTAACAGGCACAAAGTGATCAGTGCTACTCACAAACATACCTATTATGTGATAGGAACATACCATACATGTTCATGGACATACCTCTACACACTCCTATCTTCAAACACAAGTAATGCCCCAAGTGAGCTTTACCTGCCAACATACCCTGCAGCAGTAACACCAGGCAGTGTCTGTACCCCTAGATTTCTACTGCCTAACTTCAGAAACTCCCCTCCGAGTAAGAGCAGATAGAGACTCAACAGGTAAATCCATGGGGATATGCCCAGGACCAGGCCAGTCCTTACAAAAGCCTTGCTCTTGCTCCATCTCCAGTAGCAGCTGCTCATCCCAGGCTCAAACCACCAACTACAGACCATGCTATCTTAATGCATAAACTTACATAGGCAAATCAAGCATATAAATATATAAACACATACATGTACAGGAATCTTCTAGAACTCCAGCACAGGATCACGCAGTGCTAATCTGGGCACAGGGTATTTCACAGTGACTCCACAAACACACACCCACCAGTTAATTCCTTGTTTTTATCCTACTTGAGGAACAGGCTTCAGCTTCAGGTGGACCCATTTAAATCATTGAGTAAATTGGCAGAGCAAAATGAAAATCAGCAACACATGCTGCTAAGGGGTCACAGGTGTGGCCAACTGACACTTTGCTTCCTGCATATTTTCTGCTTAGAGTCCCCTTTATTTTGTGATGTATCAACTATACATTTTTTAAAAATCCACTTTTTTAAATTTGTAATTTAGAATTAGCTTCTTATATTTAGCTAAAAAGCACTCACTCTCAAATTTGGAATGGGAAAAATAAGGAAAAGTATAGAACTATGACCTCAGAAAGCAAAGACAATAGACATAAGCTCAAGACATAAGCAAATAGATATTTTCAGATTTGGAATCAAGAGTCATTGAAAACAGCAATTTGGAAAGGGGCAATACATTTAAAACATTTGTAGCAATATAAAATCAACACTTTAACTTCAACAGATTACACACTGTAGTTCATTTCTTCCTGTAACAAGAGAAATTCAATCATTATCACCTTCAACAAATATTATAGTATTAATTTTATTTTAAGCATCAATATAGAGGAAACATTTACTAACACCAAATCAAAAAGCATGAATGTATGGATTTCCCTGTTGAAAATCAGTTCATTAGGTAATGTGAACGAATGGCTATATTATTTCAGTGGTTTATAGCAGCACATGCTCCTTTACAATGCACTTGGAGCTGTGCTCAACGTGATAGAGTTTTACAAGTGAGGAACATGCACACCAGTGGGACAGGCTACCCACTGCACGGCCCCTGTAGAAAGGAGATTCTCCGTAACTCAGCATTAACGTGCCTGACAGAAGCACTGAGCTTGCCATGCAGAGAGCTAATGAGTAGCTATCAGAACAAAATGTGTTGCCCATAGAAACATTTGTATGAGGAGCATCCTTGTCATAGTACAAGTTGGAGAACTCAGAAGCAGCTACAGGAAAATTTATTTTTTATTTGGAATCCTCATCCTGTATAAAAACTTTAACTGCCTTCTGGATGATTGACCAGCTTCATCCATCAGATGCTTCAAAGAAAAATAAAGCCACTCTGGAATTGTTACTGTAGGCAGATCTTTTTTCTCCTTTGCTTGTTTGCCTACAGGAGAGGAAACACTTTTCTTCAGTCTACATTTGTAACAGCAAAAATGCATGCACACATGGATATTTGCAAAGGAAAGGTCAGAAGGAGAAAAAAATCAAGACCTGGGTAGCTTGCAAACCTGCAGAAGAGCTGGGCATGGACAAAAGACAGCTGCTCAGCAGCCCTACAGAACTGCAAGCCCAAGTCTTTCTCACACTAGTGAAGGAAGAGAGGAGACATGGACCAGTCTCTCCATCAGTGATGGGGTGGTTTGGCTGGTTTGAGAATTTGCAATCATTGTCCTCAAGGAAAGCGAAAAGGAAACAACCTTCTTTTCTGCTGGTTTAGTTTAGCTGGGGTTTTAATTCTCTCTAGCAGCTATGTCTGAATGAGAACAGAGGCTGTGAAACTCACCAAGCCAGCACACACATAGGCTTTTTTCAAATAATTTGAGTGATTTAGACACTTAGAAAAAAAAGCCCCAAACCTCAACTAATTGTTTGCAACTAAGATATGGACCAATTTAAATTATTCCACTGATTGATCTTTAAGTGATAGATTTTCAAAAGAACCTAGTAAAAACAGTGTCCAGTAGCTGTTAGAATGTAATGGAATTGATACCTGATCTGTTTAGGCTCCCCTGAAAAATCAGTTTAAATTAATCTATAGAGAACCTTCACACTTTCAAGACTACGAGTTAGTAGAATTGACTCTTATGCTATATAAATCTGATGAATGCCAAATAAGATGCTCCTAAAGCATCTGTCCATATGCCTCTGTCCTGGACAACACCATCCATTCTAATCCAGTCCTGGACTTGGGCAATAGAAATACCCTGATTTCCACTAACCATATGTTAGCTTGGTCATATGGAAAAAATATGCAGTCATGAGAGTGGTGACAGAGCTAGATTCCTTTCCATATTTAATTTAAAGTAAGACAGAATTAAACCTAAGTCTCTCCAGAGGAGAAAAGCTGGTACAGCCCATGTATGTCCCTGCAGGGAGAGCACAAGTTGCCTAGCAAACACATTGTAAAAAACTCTCATACATCGTCTTCAATAGGATGAATTCTCTGCATAATTATTTTACAGTATTGTACCCAGAAAGGAAAGCCTGGTTGTCTGCCATAAGTACTAAGACTTCAAACTGTGAGCAAAAACCTGAATTATGTGGTAATACTGAGAATGCCATTCTTACAGAAATTCAGCAGTGTCTTGATGGGATTTTATCAGCATTTCAGCAAAAAGGATGTATCCTTTATGAAAAAAATAAATCATGGTTATGAATTTATGTCCTTTCAGTGTTAAGATGCTGCTAATAGGCATGCTGCAGTCTGAAAGAAGTGATGCAGGCAACACAGCTGGGGAAATAGTGAATATTTGCCCATCTTTGCACAACAGAACATGGGTTTAAGTTGCAGGTAAGAATCTAGTGATTGCAATGTACTCCCTCAGCTACTCACTTCCCTGCAGACTGAAAGCTCTGTATTCAAGGGAAAAAACTAGCAGTCTGGGGAAAAGAACTATCCATCCCCACTGTTTCACCTCATTGGTGCGTGGAAATGATTATTCCAGGTCAAGAACAAGTCCAAAGGACACCTCTTTTGAGCTGAAAAGAGCTTTGTACCTGTGCAGCAATGGAAACCCACACAGGGGGTGCAGATGCCAGCCCAGCTCTGGGACTCTGCCCACCTGCAAAGCATGGCAGAGGAGGGACGAAGCAGGGACATTAAACACTGGGAGCGAAGCGTGGAGATGTGCAGCTGGGACTGACTTGGGTCCCACTGCTCCTGACTCTGGATTACCTAAAGCACACCTCTACCGCCGCACATCAGGGCAGTTCTCTGAGAAATGACTTTGCTTGAGCCAAGGAATAGATAAGAGAGGCACAGAACACCTCTGCTCCTGCGCTAGGCTGATACTGTCCCTCCGCAAGGAAATTCACGTTTCAAATCAAAGCTTCCTCCTTCCTACCATGGGTGCCTCCACGCAGATGGCCTTATGTTCTCTATTTTAAGTGCTGATACAGCCCGGAAAGGTTATCTAATTACAGAAACAATACTTATTGGATGCACTAATGCTTCTGCAATTTTAATAGCAATATGATAGCTAGGATTTATATTATTTTCCCTTTCTGATTAATTATTTACACAGAGACAAGCCTAGATTATTAAGTACGTACATGCTGTGCCAGGCTGCAGAGACTATTTTTTTTTAAAAAAAGGAAAAGAAACAGGCTCTAAACTTTCTGAAAACAAACATCCAAGTGTTTTCATATCCTGTAACCCATCACTTCACGGCTACTGGTACATTGGCTCAGAGCACAGACTTGATCCAGGACACCACAGGTAATGTTATAACTTTCCAGTTTAGTCGTAAGCTAGAGTAAGGAAAGGAAACTATCATCAGTATGTCAATCAAGGAAAGCTGTGTTTAGCTATAAGCCTAACAAAATGCCACACAGGAGTGCATGACAGCTGGGAAACATCATAGAACGCAGGCAGCTCTGCAGTGACCGTTCCCCTGCTCAGTGAGCGTTCACCTGCTCTCCGTGAAACACATCCTTGAGGTGCTGAACGGATTCAGGAGAAAACTTAGGAATAGCCAAAACTTCAGAGAGACATTTGTCAAATACCCAACCCATTTCAAAGCACAGCCATGAGTTCTTTAAGTAGACTGTACAGTGGGGGAAGCACACATTTTGCCCCTTTTTATTACAAAAAAAACCCCACAACAACATCTGTCTAAAATTTATCATCTCTTCCTAAGATCAAGTAGGTCTTGGACACTGCCCCACTATACTTTAACAGACAAGTCAGATACTTACTGCTGAATGGGAACATTGAGCCTGGCCAGCTATTCAGGTGGGTTGATCTCATTTTGACTATTTCATTTAAAATTCAAATGATTCTCAGACACTTTTAAGGCTACGGATAAAATTCTGCCAGTTTATAGAAATTTTAATACCATAGCCAGTGCACATACATTCAGTCTGAAAGACAAATCTCTGGTTTATATCTGTGCAAATTCTTCTGCATTTGTTTATCATTCTGAATACCAAAAATCACTTTGCTAACTTTCTACAAGTCCAGATGTTTGTAGGAAATTGTGCTGTTATCCTCCTTTGCTGCAGCAGTAAAATTAAAGGATGAAATTCCTTAAGAAGAAAGAGACAAATCTTTATGCTTATGTCATTATATTCATTCAGCCTGGAAAGAAATTAATCCTATCAAGTTTTAATCATGTGGCAACTTTGCTTTGATTTGTGAATAACAGTTTTAATAAAAGATATTTCACAGAACAGAAGAATCTCTGGTGCAAAATGCCTCAAAGCCTCCTCCACTGACTGGGAGTTTCTGGTCATTAAAAAACCCCAAAACAAAAGCAGAACCATCACTACCCACCTCATCCACAGTGACAAAAACATGAATGAGAGGTCAGAGGAGAGAACAAAAAAGCAAGTCCTTAGAAAAAGGGACTGGGAAAAAAAACCCAAACCCTAAGTGGAGTGACTTTAAAATCTCACCATAACCTCACAGGTTAGGGGGGAATAAAAGCAGGCGTCTATGAGACTTAGCAGGGCATGAAGTTTCTTCTCACATCTACTTTCATGGCCTCACATATGGATTAACTAAATCATTCCAGGCATAAATTTACCATAATAGATGAGGGGATGTCTCCTCCCACACTAGGATCAGCCACGGCTGCACAGGCTAGCCTGCCAGCCTACTGGATCTTGGACCAGGCTGCGGCCATGGAAAAAGGATCCCTGCCTGTCCCCGTGTGATACCCTCCAAGCAGTTGGAAGACAGAGTGACACAAGAGACTCCTCCTAATCTCCAGCACTGGAATACGGATCAGCCACCATTTCGGTGCCCAAAGAGGAACCGCGCGGGGTGATAGACCACGGCTGCACAAACACATGCCCAAAAAAGGGACAGATTTAGGGACAGAAACACGCATGCATCACACGGCTAGTAAAGGTCACGGTTTAGCCCTGGAGTGATACCACAGCTGCAGAAGGAGCCCTAATCTGCACCAAAGGCTGAAGAATCATGGACCAAGGATGAATCTCAGCTTCTCCAAGACCCAGAGGGAAATGAGTCACTCCAGGAAACAAGAAAGAAGGAAGGAGATTTGTTTATTTGGGAACTGCAAGTAACAGTACTGGTAGCTTCAAAGCCTTGGGTGGTGGTGTTGACAACACACGCCGAGGTAGAAAGGCAAGCAGAAATACTCTTGGATAGGTCCAAGTTTCTGTGGTGTTTGCAGTCACTCTGCAGCACTCTGAGTATTGCAGCATCCTCCTCCTCGTGCAAGTCACCCCTGCTCCCTCTACTCCAAAACACACTCCTGGAGCAGGACGAGGCAAGAGCAGGAACCACTCTGCTTGCGAGGAGAAAAGGCAGATCTAGTGAGTATTCCTGCCCCCGCTATTTTCTAGTGAGAACTTCACAATAGAGTAAATCTCACGTACCAATGAGGCCTGCTGCGAAGGGAAAAGCCAAGTATGAATAAGAAACCCTTCCATCACGCTGTCACAGAAAACGAGTTCCCTGGGGCTTGAAGGAAGGCTGTACCTTAAACGATTTGCTCTTTAATGGGCTTTTTCTCTGCAATCAGCATGTGAACTTTGAAAAACCACTGGTTTGGTTTCTAGAGTGTGTAGTCCTGGGTGCACCGAACCCACGCAGCTCCCTGCTCCCAGCACATGAGCTCTCTGATTGGCAACCCTGCCATCAAGAGCCTCTGTGCAATTTCTACATTATGTATTGTATTAAAAATAATATGCTTCTGATTTTAAAAAGACTTTTTTTTTTAAAAAAAGGCGCTATTGGTATGTCATCTTCCTAAAAG
The DNA here is from genome assembly GCF_000690775.1 of Eurypyga helias. Classification (NCBI taxonomy): domain Eukaryota; kingdom Metazoa; phylum Chordata; class Aves; order Eurypygiformes; family Eurypygidae; genus Eurypyga; species Eurypyga helias. Next base: position 80,832 of record NW_010240383.1, on the reverse strand, counting down.
CTAAAAAGATGCATTTTTAGAAACTGAAATATAAGCAAAATTGTCTGCAACAGGGCAGTACGGTGCATACACAGCCCCAGAGTCAGGCAAGCCCCTCTGAAACCAGTGGGGCTTGGGGTGAGAGTGCAGGGTCTGTCAGGGCTGGTCGAGGTGGAGGATCAGGCCCAGATTCTGCTCTTACCCCTTTGCAGAGAGAGGACTGGGGGGAAGGGGGTTCCTGAGGGAGACCCTGGGTGCACAGCTGGTTGCAGGAAGGTGGCTGTGTATTCTCCAATGCAATGAACAGAAACTGGTTGGCTCTTCCAGACCCAACATCATCTGGAGCAAAGTCCTGGAGATGGGTGCTGTCTACATGGAAAAGACTTCTCTTCTCCCTGCCCGTGTCACACCCCCTCCTCAAGACTCCCTCAAAGCCTGATCTCCATGAACAATCATGATTCAGCCTCCAGCACACACCCAGGATAGGAGAGATGCTGTCGCCTAGGTTACATGTGGAGCCGCCAGTGAACCAGAGAACTGAACCATGTGCCCAGCTGTCACCTTTACACCTAGACTAATGCTCTTCTGATGCGGTGTTCTGCAATCTCCCACACTAGTTGCTTCCTGGTGTCTTTGAGGGTACAATTGCCATCAACATTTCTCATCCTCTAGGTTATAGAGGACTAATGCTGAGCAGCAGTTTCTAACCCCTTCTCATGAAACTGGCTTGGTCTTTGTTGCACTGTATTTACTTCTGTTTTCCAGTACTAAGGAAAAGCAAACAATGTAGAAAACCTTTAATTTCACATTTTTTCCCAGCTGGTAAAAATGATAGCTAGATATGCACACATCAGTATAATCATCTCCTAAACAAATGGCACAATGACAAACCGAGGGGGCGGGGAGAGGGGGAGCGGAGCACAAGCTGGTGTTTTCAATTTAGAAAGTATGCATTATTTACACTGCCATTATTCCACTCAATTTGAGTTCACGCTTTAGTCCTAATTTCAGTATAATCAAAGTCAATGAATATTTAATCAGCATTGCTTCCAGAAATTGAGTAATGCCATTAACATAATGTCCCCAGGACTTCAATGCCGATTTTCCTCAAAAGCATGGGACTTCCGCTCTTTCTTGCCCTTCCCCCCTTTACTTTAATCAGTTGATGCTCTGATCTCCACCTTTGCTGGGTTTAACCTGGTGGGACCTGTCCAAAATGCAAGAAATGGGAAAACCACTTCACAAATGCAGAGACGTCTCACCACCCATATTGATCCAGCCCCAGGATAGTTAATAAAAATAAAGCATTTCACTTCAATATGGTTCAGTATGGAAAAGCATCGTAATAACAATAATCCATTTGCACTTCTGGAGCACCTTTCAACAGAGGGGCTCGAGTCATTCTGCAAACATTAATTAATCCCTTCCACTCCTCTGCAAGGAAGACACTTATTAATGCGATAGCTAATCTACAGATAGAAAAATCGGAGCATGACGAGGTTAAGTGCCTAGTTTACAGCCACCCGGGAATCCAGTGGCATTTGGGCAGAAGTTTGGAGCTCTGACTGGCTCCAAGTTTCCTTTTCTAACCAACAGACTGTGCTGCTTCACTAAAATAGATCAAGAAAAGCAGCAGTACCTATGAATATTTATGAACAATACAAAATTACAGCATAAAAAATTGTACAGACATTTCAGAGCTGCTAAGTGATGGCTCCAAAGCGGTATCTCTATGTGCACAGAGCATTCAGTAGTCTGTGCACACATGCCCCCTCCAGTGGGGCTGCATCTAATCTATCATCTTTTCTAACATGACTATCACTGTAATATCTCAGCAATGCCTTCAGCTGAAGACCTATCACAGCCTTCCATCTATCTCGGCTAGCTTATAAAGCTTTTCTCCATGGTGCTAGAAAATCTGTGGGGCATAAGTTTTTAAATACTGGATAAATTCCCCATTTTCCCTTCTATAAAGCTATATAGAGTCTTAATACAACCTTTATCAGTAATGAAAAATCTCTTGTTCTCCCATAAAATTATAATTAATCCTTTTTTATATTAATGAGGAAGGAACAAAGGTCAATTTTGTCCACACACAACACATGCGTTTGGGAAGCCTGAGGTATAAAAAGTACTCTGAAAGTTAGTCTAACCTGATTTTTAGAGGGTTTTGGTAGTTTGGAATCATCACACTTTCATAAAGTCTTCCATGAACAATTTAAAGGACAATAAACAATTCATGAACAATTCCATGAACAATTTTCATGTCTGTCAACTACAGTTTCCCCCAACGTCACCTGTTTGCAAATCTAACTGTTGCTCTGATGAGGCTCCTGTATGGTACAGGCACACGGCAATGAAAGTGGTCTTTTCAGTAACGACATTAAGGATCGTTTTAGAACTGCTGAAGATTCCTGGGTTGTACTTGTGTACATGGTGTACAGAAAATTTCAGTTTCCTCCTCTAAGAGTGGCATTATATCTTCTCTAAAAGTTTCACAAAGTTGTTCAAGCTTGTAACCAGTATTACTAATGTTTGATTATTTTGCAGAATTGCATCATCATGGTGGCCAGCTGAAGTGTAATCCTGTTGGCAAGGCCATATATTTGGGCCAAGGTTAGTGAGAATGGAGTGAGTAGCAGTCAACAAATTTACGCTCTATTTTTATGCAATATTCCTGATGTGGATAAACATTAAGATCTTGTTTAAAATAATTTACAAATCCTTATTCTTGACTCATCTGAAGGATTTCCTCTTGCAGATGGAATGGAGGAAATCAGTGATGCAGATGGAGCAGGGATGGAGGAGTAGAACATATGTTTGCAGCAGGAACAAGGAACTATTTTCCTTGAGCAAGAGTGGAGAGGCATTTGTTATAGTCTGAGGGAAGGTAGAAAGACTTTGCCAGCTCAGAAGCTCAACAAGGAATAGCTTGTAGATGTCACTGGTGTAAACATAATGAAACCCCCCCTTTAATCTCAGGGGAAGCACCTGTATAAGACCAGGTTGCATTTTTCTAGCCTATCTTGCTCTTAATAGGAAGTATTTTGAAGTCAGAAGCTTAATGGTTCAGTGTAAGTGACATATTCTCCTGTCTCTTGACAGGTTATCTCAGCCGTGCTCCACCAACACCCTCTGACACCTCCCTGATTATCATAATGGCTGTAAACATTAGCCTTAGAAAACACCATTATGGTCCTGGCTGAAAGTAAGGAAACACAGCATCAACCGTTGCAGGAATGAAAAATGGTATTTCTGCCCTGGGAAATGCCATCTTCACTGACTCCAAATGAAAACCAGGTACTCTGGCAACATCTAGAGATACCTCCCATTATAACAAAACAAAGCAGCCATCATACATGTCCAGACTGTGGCTCACCAAGATTGACTAGAAGGGCGATCAGCTTTTGCAGCGGGGAAGGAGGTTCACAGTGCTGTTCCTGACAGGCAGAGTAAGAGTTAAGACGGAGGGTGGGGGAGAAGCTAGAGGATTGCCATAACATATCATCAGTATGACTATTAATAGGGTATAGGTTATAACTTATTCATGAACTTCTGCACTTTTCACTCTTACAGAATGGCAGGGTAACATGGGAACACTTACGAACGACACTACTAATGCACCAAAGAGAAAGGGAACACAGTTCTGGTGCTGTTGCACATTAAACCTATATATTGCTCCTCAAGACTATAGCAGATCAGTCAAGCAGACATGGATACTACTGTTAAAAGATCGGCCCTTGGTGCATCACTACCCCCACTGGGTCTTACATGCCTTTGGCAGATGTAGAGCACATTAAATCTTTTAATCTTAAGTATACTTGCATAACTTCTTGTATGATTCCTGTTTCAGCAAATACTTACGAGCATTGCCAGGCTCAACATGCAGCACATGTCACCCCAGGGCCCACGGTCATGGTGGCCCAGCACCCCCACAGAGGCATTTCCCTTGCTCTTTGCAAGCCCAGTGCAGTCTGGAGCAATGGTCTTCCTTAACATTGGCACAGCGCAATTCACTTTGAACTAAAGCTGATTAATTGGGCTGAAACAGGCAATACAAAAAGTTTCACACCCTGGAAAATCCGTTCTGTGTTTTTTGAAGTTCACATACGAAAAGGACCCCTCGAGGGCTGGTGAGAAGAAGTACTTGCACCAGCACCTACAAAATCAAAACAGACCTCGCAAGAAATGTGATGGCCCAAATTCACATTGCTGTTTCTGTTTCAGAAGGAGACTGATACTATGGAGCAAATAATTTAGGACCTAATGGATATGGCAAAGGTGATGGGCTGAGTCAGGATCAAGGCTGAGGAGAGAACCTAGATATCCCTAGGAACCAAGTTTTTCCTCTCACCTACTCTCCTGGCAAGAGATTTAGCACTTGTCACTGGTCACTGTTTTATCTCCACTGTCTTAATTGTCTTCTCGCTAGTTAGAGCTCATTGTATGTTATATTGATGGTTTTTCCCTACTAATTTACTGTGTGGTTGTTGGCTTCTATAATTGCCATCCTGAAAGGCACTCTAAATTGTCCTATATCAACATCAGTGATGGTAAAAAAACATAGCGGTGCCAAGGGATCTCAGTATTAATACAGGGGAGAGACATCTCAAAGCAGGCAGCTTTTTTCCCCAGCCCAGGTACACAGTGCTGAACCTTACCTATTTTCCAGCAACCTTTTGGTACACATACAGACGAAGATATGAATTTTAAATTATAATCCCAACAAGAAGATCCCTTGATATCTCCCCTAGGGTCACAAGAGAGACTAACCCATTATTAAGGAAATGCTCCACCTTCTGAAAACATGGCTGCTACCTAACCTACAAGGTTTTGGAGAGGTCTCAGCCCATTTAATCCCCCCTCTCAGCCAGCTCATCCTAATATTTTACACAGAAAACCAAGATTTTCATATTCATATTCTGGTTTCAAGTTCTAGTTTTGAACCATATTGTGGTTCCATGTTCGTTGACCCAGATGATGGATGTACACATCCTACAGCATTTCCTCTCCATACATATGTGCCCTCCCCAGCTTCTCCTCCAGTCATCTGAAGTCTGATCCAAGCCACACAAGTTAATATGTATTTGCTTTAGACTTCCACAGATCTTTTAGTTGAGATCTTCATATTTTTCATCCTTCCCACACACCTAAGGATGCAGACAGGGATCAAGGGAGATTTTCCAAGGCATCTAATTCCTACTAAATGATTCAGCCATGTTAAAGCCTTTGAAAGTTTGACAAAGCTCTCAAAGACATTTTTAGAGTTAAGTTGCTTTACCTGCATCAGCCCTTCAGCCCTCACATCTGCAAGCATTGTCTGCATACCCTAATCTAAACTCTTAAATTAGCTACACTGAACAGGAAGGGTCATTCACACAAAATATTTAAATGTTGTGGAAATGACAGAAGACTATGAGAAGAAAGAGTAATTGAAAACCTAGACAAGAAAAAAAAAAAATTAAAACACATTTAGCTTTAACATTTGGAACTTTGAATAAATCTGCCCTCATAGATCTCATTAAGCATTAAATTAATTATATGTATATTTATCTTCCATGATTTACCCCAAAAGCGTCTAAGGCCTGTATCTAAATGTTGGTTCTGCAACTAAAGGGTAGCATGGCAAAATTTATCAACTTTTCCTCTTCCTGCAACCACCCCAAAAGGATGAACTACTTAATTTCCTTTTCCAATTGGAATGAAACTCTAGTTGCTCTGTAATTTGCTAAACTTCCAAAAGTCATCATCCCACAATTGACTAAATAAAGAAGAATAAAAAAGCTATGAGTACTTTCAACTGAGCTGTGGTTAATCTAGTCCCAACTCCCATTGTAAGATACTCCAGTAGAAACCACCACCCAGGACTGAGTCCCTGCCCCTGCATTTGGTGAGAGGGGTCCACAGTCTGCAGCACCCGCAAGCCCCCCGCACACCGGCAGCTTCAGTCGTGTGTGGGAAAGGCAAGACCTTGCCTCCTTAGCAAGCAGTAATGCACTGGGCAGGGTCTGAGGCTTATTGAATACACGCTGCTTCTCTCTTTTCTGGAATAGTGTCGATACTGCAATTGATTCCAGGCCTTTTCTTAGAAGAATCCCAGTTCTAATTTAATCATACTGAGCAGCAGTCAGGAGGCCACCAAGGCAGGAATTTCATTCATTTTAGCAAAACAGCCAAACAATGGTGGTTTTGACAAAACCGAAAGACAGGATGCCTTTTGTCTACTTTTGAAGGATGACTGTGACTGCCACAGTCCCTGTTGCTGCCGCTGCCTGCTCCCTAGAATGCAACATCCATGACCTTGCTTGTTTCCCTATTAAGGCAACAGAAATGCTTGATTTATTTTGTGTAAAAATGAAAATAATTTTCTTTCGAAGTTACTAAACTGTCCTATTGATGTCTGATTCTTCCCAGAACTTCCCTTTTTTATTTCTTTTTCTCCTAGGTAAGCAAAATTCCTTCCCTACTTGTGCAAAGGTGCATGAGTGGCAGCTAATCAGAATATGCTATGAAAACTCATGTTTGCTATTCCTACATATATTGACCTTTCTGCTATTCCTTCTCACCCATACTAAGAGTATCAAAAGCAACAGAAGAATGCCCCCTCAACACTACCTGAAATCTCTCCCCCAGCCTTCTCCAAATCACTTGAGTAGTTCTTACTGTAAGAGTAAAGGAGTCAAAGGAGAGTCTGCATTATCCTGCCGCATTTACAGACCTTTCTTTAATTTTAGGACGCTCTTTGTGAACTGTAAGGGAATGATTAGTAATGTGCAGCAGTAGCAGAACAAGGAGGAATGCAACTGAAACAAGGAAAACCTAAGGATGCAATCCCATCTATCTTCAGATTCCACATCCCCAACAATATCTGCTGTGACCAGCAATTCATTAGACTGATGCGATCTATTAAGTAATAGCTACCAGCCTGTCCCCACCCTGCCTCTCCAAAGCAGCCTGCTAAATACTTACAAGGTAGCAAGTCAATACAGGACCATTTTTCTCAGGCTTCATTGTTTCCCAGCATTAACCTTATTAACCTTTAAGCACAATGAAAGCGTTATTTATTTGGTTAAACATCTGCTTTGGATGGAAGTGATAAGCTTGCGGTGGAAGTGTGTGGAAAAGGGAGAAACACCTTTCAGCTGTGCTGACCTGGCCGTTCCCAGGCTGTTGGCACATGCCCACCAGCCCCCTGAGTACCTTGGAGGTGAACTCTCTCCTGAAGTAAGGAAGTGCCAGGTTCAGTTTGGTTTTTTCTCACAGGAGAGGGATGGAGGACTTTCTGCTTTCTTAGGGTCCTGCCACCCTATGCAGATGATCTGTTTGCCTCCACTTTGCTCCTCTGTCCACTAAAAGACCAACTCCCTAGGCATCACCATCTCAGAGTTCTGCATTTGTGTGGAGCCAGGGTTAACCCTGTATCCAAACTTAGGCCATTGCTTTAATTTCTCCCACAACTCAGGCAAACCCTTAGTTGTCTTTCTGCCATCTCTTTCATGAAGCTTTCTCTGTTCTTTTCAAACTAATTTGCATCAACTTGTGTTGAAATTGAATTCACATTCTGCAGCTTAAAAAGAATAATACACATGTGCACACACACAAACTAACCTACTAAGCATCTTACTCCAGGGCATTGATGGCTACTGGAGGAACAGTTCGCTTATAAAAGGGAATATGTGAGCAACCCCATTGAGTGGAAATATGGCTATTCAATATTTTTGCAGCTGTGTCCAGTGCTCACGTATTCTGAAATAGTTCCATATTCTGCCATTTTAAACAAGATCACTTTCTCTGTCTGAATGTCTTTAACTCTCACCTTCCTCTCATAACTGAGGCCTATTTTTCCCACATCCCAGTGTCATCACCTGTTGACCATTCCATGATGAACAAGAAATAAGTGTTCTCCTTTAATCATATACAGTTTTCATGTCATGTCTTATGTGTCACACTTTTCAACAATATTTAACTGTAATCTTCTTGCTGGAACCTGATCTGATGTTACATATTATTTCCTAGCTTTATGTCTTATTGTAGCAGCACAAATAGAGAGGGTGTCAGAGGTTCTTAAAACAAGAAAGAGAACACAGTGAATCTCCAGGAGTTTTATGTCGGCAGTTTGAGGTGCTGGGCAAAAGTTTGCAAGCATATTTTGCCTGTGAACAGCACACTACCCACCAGTATTTGCTGTGCCTGAAGGTGCCAAAAAAGCAAGCCTGAAACACACACAGGGGAAGGACTGAGTTGAAAAAAAGCCAAGTTAGTATCTATCTGCTCACAACAACCATCAGGCACATAAATGAGTCTTGCACTCTTCTTCCCACATCTTCACTTTGTGGCCACTCTCCAAAGAGAAGGCAGTGTGATGAGCCAGGGGAAAGCAAAGCAAAACCTCCCCATTTCAAGATCTCATTAACTGGGAAGTTAATAAGTGCGCTGAAGCTTTCATTCCTTGAGCGGAAACAGGAAAAGTTAAGAGGAGAAAAAAATACTTTTACAGTGTCAGAATTTTTACTTCTCATCTTTAATGGTGCCTCTGTACATTTTTAATAGCTGCCTCTCCACATGAAACCCACAGGAGCAAGGTTTAGGGAGCCAGAACTTACTGGAGTGTTTACATCCACATTTCAAAACTAAAAAGCCTTCCCACAGAAAATAAGATACTGATTGAAAAACTGCAAGTATCCTCTCCTCCAAGTACTCTTGAAGGTTATTAGCTACTTTTTGATTCTTGAGCCATTAAGGTTCACTGGTTTCATGCCTTCTATCTCACCTCCTAACATCTTCCTCAGGGCCAAAAATCTTCCTTCGTCTTTCTGCAGCCATCTACTGTTGAAAGGGTGGCTCAAAGCTTCAGAAATGAGCAGCAAAACAAAAGTAGTACTTAAAATTACCGGAGATTAACATACTGAGGCAAATGCACTAATAATTTCTTTTTGAGTTTTTCTAGGGCATGCTGAACCACCAGGACCCCTGTTTTGCCATCGGGACCATGATGAACAGAGAGGCAGAATGGCAGGTGCTCAGGGGTTGGGGTGGGTGCAGAGCTAGTCCAGCAGGACAGGCTACAGCTTAGAGATCCAGATCCTCCCAGACCCTGACCTCCTCAGAACTTCACCCTCATCTCTGCAGGAGGGGGAAGGAAGGGAGACAAGGAGCTCTTCCATCCAGCAGCTAGAGGGGGTCAGAGATTTAAATTTACCCAAATGGCAGATAATGCAAAAAAACCCCAGAAACAGCAAGCAAGGTATAAGGCACCAGAGATGTCCCTGTTTCAAGAAGAAGGGCTAAGACAGTAGGATCTTTCCCCCTGCAGGAAAAAAAAGCACCTGAACCTACCAGTGAAGTTTTACAAAGATCATAGCTGGCAAAAGGATCAGGCTCTCATTTACACACAAGAAAAAGGAATCCAAAGGAAACTGGAAGTCCATTTAATTTTTTAAGTCATCCACTATTAAAATTTTCTAGGACAGAATCAATGGCTTCTGCTGGAATTCAGCAAAACTTCCTCAGCATTTTGGAACATCTCCGTTAATTTCTATTTGGGGTGATTATTTTGTCCTTCAAACCATAAGCTTTCTTCTGGAAGAACCAACAGTCAAAGAACTTAAGTCCTCACTTGCTACATGTTTATTTGCTTCCAACTTCTCAAAATACATGTATTTATGTCTAAAAATAATCATAATTGCTATTAACATTACAAATTAATTCTAAGCAGACTAGCAAAGCAATGCTCATAAACAATACTCAGTGATCATAAACAGTCCTAAAACAACAGGTGTGATTAAGAATTAAATATTGTTTGTACTGTCTTAGGACTTCAGATCCCTACACAGAGTTGTCTCAAATCATCTGCACAACACCCTTATAAGATAGCTGTAATATTACTTCCATTTTATTGGGGATATGAATGATCCCAGTTTCACAGTCTCCATTCCAGTCAGTGTGTTAGCACTTAGCCAAAGCTCAGAAAAACTTTTCATTTTCTAGAACTGAAGCCTAAGAGTTTTTGTTGCTTTTTTTTTTTTTCTCTCAAAACACCTTTGTTACTTAGAAATCAGTCATTTAACTTGGAGCTCAGACTAACAACCATTAGTTTCAGAAAGAGATAAGGGCTGGGGTAACCTTCAAATGATGCTCTAGATATACCAGACTAGATTTCTTTCAATTTTTGTTTAAACAAAAAAAGAGTCATGATAAGGAGAATTTTTAAGATGCTTCAATTCCTTTCCTTTTCTTAAGAGAAACTACAAACACCCAAACTCACCCATAAATTTGCAGTCTAGTTACCTGTGTTAAGTCAACTGTAGAAACCTCTTTGCCATAAATATGCTGATCAGACAAAGAGAAACTGAAATTGAGGGATGCACAGCTCCTGTTCTCTTAAAAGTTGCTGCAAAACAGCAAGACAAATGGGTAGTTCCAGCATGCCAGGATCATGCATGTGATTGCTGTTACTGCTTCCCACGGAACTGCCCAAGCAAAATCAGGGTATCATTACCATCACGGAAAACCAGTGTTTTTGTCACAGAGTACTGAAACTTGGTGTCTGGGAAGCAACAACAAGAGCCCGAGTTCCCATTCCAAATGCAACACGTGAACATCTGGCTGGGCTCCCTCCCCTCAGCAGCCTCTGCCACGCGGTCCAACAACCACAAAGTTCACTGCTGGAGGGGGAGTTTCAGTATGTTCCCATTAAGCCAGACTGGATTCCAAAGCTTAAGAAAAGTTTTGCTTTCTCTTGTGCCCTTTATAATTTTCACTTTGGGTCACCTCCCTTTCAGCAGCAGCAGAGGCAAGAGGATTCACCCTGTCTGTTGGAGTCAGTTGCTGACAATAGATTACACTTAAAATTCCTTTTAATATTCTGCTTAGACACACTGTAAAGGAAGAATGGATATCCAGAATAATTAAAATATGTTTAATTTGCATGGAGCTCAGGGCATTGTTCTGACATCAAACATCACTGTCAACCATATGTGGAATTTCAACTGCCAAGTGCTTCATTTATGTGAAAATTAGCTTAAGTGTACAAAGAATGAAAAATTTATGATTATTTCACATTTTAATAAATGCAGTGCTATGCATTAATTTAGACTTCTAAAACAATTTTGACAGTGACAAGGGAATCCTTCGCAGACTAAGTGCTGTAGTGTGCTGTGTTTCACATGTCCTGCGGAATTATGTGGTAGAGTGCTAAGGCAGTTAGATTTTTATGTTTTTAAACAAAGACATTATATAACTATATCACTTAAAATACTACTTCATTTCAGTCTTTCCCTTGTTCTCCCATGAGGAAGCATAGAACCTATCAATAGCTTTCAGACAGATCAGCATCTTGCATTACACAAAAACATTTGCAGTGAGAAAAAAAGCGCATATACTACATTGTTCAATATAACAGGCGTTGGCAACTTTCCCCAGACTTTTGTTGTACAGGAAAATCACTTGGATGGTGACAGGATCTTCCCCAAGGTGCTAAGATGTGACACCAGTGCATTATTTTTCATGAGTCTCTTCTGTTCTGCATAATAAAACACGATGCTTCACCATCTCCCACTCCTTACGGGCCATCTGGGCTTTCTCCAGACCTACATGTAAATCCCCTGACATTCTTGTTGAGGGCACCCCAGACTAAGAGAGGAAGCATTGGCAACACCCTAAGAACTGCTTCTTCTCTTGGTCCAACCTTTCAAATAAGGCCCAACTTTGCATTTAGCATGAACAAATTAATAAAGCACTTCTGTAAACATCTGAAATACCATATAAAACGCCTGACTCAAAATATAAATGACACAAAGAAAGAAGAGGATTTCAGCTGTTCTCAGTCCACACAAGCCTGACTTTTGCGCTCTGTGGCACCTGTGTTCTACAGATGTGTAAGGCACAACACACTCCCTCTCTGCATGTATTGCACGCTCAAAATCTACATTAAAAGAGGGTTATTAACGTTGTCCTGCAAGAATTCAGAAAAGAGACCAAAATCAACTTCATTGTGCTTTTTCCTAAGGTGAGGCTCTTTGAACAAAGCTCTTTGGTGTATTTCTATTTCTTTTCTCTTTTTTTTTTTTTTAAGCAAACTTATAAAGATGGAAATTCTATCACATAGCCTCACCTTGAGCACAGATGAATTATAAACAGGGTTTGATCCTTCAGATCCACCTAGAGCTCTCAGCATGTGAGCTTATCTAGTAACCAAAACCAGCAAAAAGCCTTCATCCTATCTGAGAATCAGCTCTGAAAGGAGAGGAGATCAGATGTATACTTTGCTATTGGCTTTCATGGCCATTCCCTGACAGCAAAACAGTACTAAGAATAAAGAACCTTAAGACCCATTCCAGCTGCTTTAAAAGGGTGTGATTTGGCAGGCACAGCTCCTCCTGTAAACTCTGAATCATGAGTCAAATCCCCACTTCACAGTTGGGTTAGTTACAGCAATTGTCGTCAGCAGATCTTACTCCTCGTTGCAACTACCTGCAAGAGCAAGACTAACCTTTACTGGGGTAGGGACAAATTTTTTCTATCTGTCTCCTCAAAACAAGAAAGTCTAATCTGGTAGGGGATAATCTGCTTAGAAAATCTGCTCAGTAGCTATTGAATAAGTGAGCGTTCTTTTTGTCTACATTATATTTTGCAGTTCCACCACTGGCACACGGCCTTTTGGGTTGGTGTGTGAGTGGCCACTCTCTATGGATGGGAGCAGAGCCCAGGACACTGCTGTCATCCCTCCTACGATATAACTAGGCAGTTTGGATGCCACCAGCTTGTCCTCAGGCACTGCAACCTTAAAGCTAAGAGTTTACATGTGTCCAGTTAAGTGGTCTGTGAAGAGAAAATGCAAATATAAACAACAAAATCAACGTTTGGGGTCTTTTAACATGCTATTTTATTAGCATTTATGCTGGAAGTGCAATCTGATGTTTGATACCACTGCTCTAAACAGGCAGGGGAAACACTGTTTTTAAAAAAAAACACAACTATTTTTTTTTTCTTCATCTTCATGCACTCTGTGCTGGATGGTAGATATCTCATAACTTATATAATCACTCTAAGTGAGATTTCAAAAGTATTTTGCTCTAGTCTTATTGCATTTCCAACGCAAAATTAAAGCTAGTTTTAAGTACTGGTTTGAATAGAGACATTTACAAGCTTTAATAGTTCTCTGACGAGTTTTACTAAGCTTTTGTGCAGTCAGTAAGTTAGATGACAACAGTATTTGCATATTTGTAAAATAGCGCGTGGATCATTTTCACTTGAAGAATACAACTGAAAACCAGCATCACAAAATTAAATGGAAATCTGGAAGATGTATGGATTTAAATGCAAATGAGTGGCTGGCAACTGGTTCTTTATTCAGCTATCGATCTGCGTAGAATATAACTTTCTGAATTTATTGTGGAAAAGTTTCATGCAATTTGAGGACTACAGTGGAATGTTTTCAAGCAGATGAAACTGTGATCACTGTCATGTTAAATATTTACTGGAGGAGGTTAGACCTTCAACCTAATATCAGCAGTCTGTCCCACTGAATTGCTCCTAACTGCAGAATATTTCATTAAAAGCACTATCATCACATGAACTTTTCAAACCAGTATCACTAAACCAGAGGACTGCGGAAGTGGGAGAAGGAAAAGGCAGCACAGGGAGCTTGCAGTAGCCATGAATGCAAGGCAGCAGCAGAGAGGGTGACCTGTTATTTATATTGGTGGTAACCAAACCTAAACTTTCTCTATGCCTTTTGCAGCACCAGTGCAAAGCCAGTCACTAATAATCTTGCTTTCATGGTTTGACAGGCTTGAATCATGCTGCACTGAGTTATCAGTAATAAAACACCCTCTCCGGAGGTGTGCTGATGCTCCAGCATCAGCAGGATATTTTCAGAGAAGAGCCGGGTGTAGTCAAGGGCACTCTTCACCTCTGACTCAAGCATCAGCTCTGAGGTGAGCAGGAGGCTGGGCTGGCTTCTTGCACCAGTTGCCCAGGGCCTTTGTAACACACTGATTCAAATTACCCACTATGCAGATGGAAAGAGAGACAGACTCCTACCTATCAGCTTCCACCCACAGACTCCATAATTTGCCTTCGCTCTGCAGAGGAGAACCGCCGCCTTTGCTCAGTTTTCAAATACTAGATTCATGTTCCCCATTTTAATCTGGAAGCTGCACCTGGAAACATGCCAGGAGAGACAAAGATCATCTTCAAGCTGAGATTTCAGCCATGGGATTCTTTAGTGAGAAGAAGAATGAGGCAGAAAACGAAGATGAATTGAGAGAGCTGCAGATACAGGGGGAGACAATGGAGCTGAAGACTGCAATGGGCTGAGGAAGCAGAAGGGGCAAAACAGGACAGACTGGAACTTTGCAAGGGAGACTCTGACTGTGAATGAAAATGAACTGAGATCTTGTCAGTCATCTGCCAGATACCAAACCAGGAATTGTCTCTTCACCCCTTGACTTCCATGACCACACACACTGCTGCAGAGCAGTAAAGATCTTAGCAGCTCTGTGCAAATGAAGCCGGTGGATGAAGACACTCCTATTGTGGGTCAGTGTTTCTGCACCTGTCCAAGGCCAAAGTCCAAGTAGAATTAAAAACACAAAAATCCCTAGTCATAAATTCCTCAGAAGGGAGTCAGAAAGCAATCACCATTCAGGTTAAAGCCTTCGGCCACCCCTTTTTTAATGAGCATACATATGCCCAAACACTTGCCTAACATACCTACAGCTGCCAGTATACCACAGGAATAATGCATGGAGGCCCAGGGTGATTTTAGAACTGAGTGAAACGGAAAAATTCAACCAAGCCCTGCATTAACTGAGGATCAGCCCCTTACAGCCCCAACCAGTAAGGTTGTTTATGCAACCGTCTACAAGCCAATCTCCATAAGAGACAAGCTTAGATCCACACAGCACAACTAATACATATTGACCAGCTGGCATACTAATTAGCTAATACCTATTTCAGTTTCTACCCAGGATATGTCCCACCCATAGCACATACCCTTCTTGTGTGTGCAAATGGTGACACGTTTACATCAGGGGCTTTCCTGGTGGAACAATGCCCCTGACATCCCACAGCCCTGACACAGCTACCTAGTCACAGCAAAGCTCAGCTTGTGCCCCTAATCTTCTAAACAGGAGGCGGAGGATAAACTCTG
The DNA here is from genome assembly GCF_000690775.1 of Eurypyga helias. NCBI lineage: Eukaryota > Metazoa > Chordata > Aves > Eurypygiformes > Eurypygidae > Eurypyga > Eurypyga helias. Next base: position 65,699 of record NW_010240383.1, on the reverse strand, counting down.
TCACTGGAAAACGGATGCTGAACACATCCTTCCCACACCTCCTGCCAGCTGCTTGCAGCAGGGTTGGCATGAGATTTACAGCCAGCTGCTAACCTTAGCAGGAGGTACAATGCCACAAGAGCAGGTAGATGAAACAGAGAGAATCTGTCAAGAATTTAAGAGAAACAAAAACTAAAAAAAAAAGAAGGAATTAAATAGAAAAAGGGGTTGGGGAATAATTACAAAACAGGTATTTTTAATGGTTGCTGGCAGAAACCCCAACCCTTGTATTTAAATGGCTTTTTTAATTAAAAAACAGCAGGCTATGAATGCTAATCTTCCTGAGCAGAAAGCTCCTGATGGTTTGCCTGCTTCCAAAAGACTAAATCAATCAGCAAGAAGGCTAACCCCATCTCAGGAACATTCATTTCAGGAGGGCCTAAACTTTCGAAGTCTACGTGTGCTGCACGCCTGCATACACAGGGCAAGATGTATACTAGCACCAAAGTACAACATTCACAAAAATGCCCAATAGTGGTTTAGCTTCAGTTTTTTTCTAGATCTGATCTGTCTTTCCTTGTTACTTCAAAATGTTTTTTTCTAGCTAAAAATATCAGTGGAGGCCTGCCAGGCTAAAATGTGCAGTTTGAGTCCCTAAGTGTTTGGGTAGGGAATATTCCAATTGCTCCACATTTTTGCCTATGTAAACTATTTAACTTGCAAATCAGAAAGCAATGTTGTATGACACACTTGGGTTTTTCTTGGAATCTCAGCAGACATGCAGTGAAAAAAACGCATATAACCAGCAGAGAGAGTGAGAGAAAAGAGAGAGAGAGAGAGATGTCAACCATGTAGTACAAAAATAAATTGTTAGCAATTTTTTATGAACTGAGGTTTCCCAAATGTAAAGCAATTTAACAATTTTGTGCCATTGCAATTCACAGTATCTGGGTAGAGGGATTTTAAATGAAAATCCAGCCTTATTCTATTCTGTGTCAAGAATTATGTGTCATTTTGTTTCTTCCCCGCATTTTATATTTGTATAAAGTGCTAAAGGAAGTCTCAATGGGGAAGGCCACCACCAGGAAACAGCATGAGAAAAATGCCGGCACAGCAGAGTAGTGGAAGGCTTTATAACCTGGCACCGACCTGACCCAAATTAACTAGATTTGGAGCCTTCTTTTTCCAAGCCAGCAAGTTTTAATGCCCGTTTCAAAGCGTGGACTGTCCACCCTGCTGTGACGGGGAAGAAATGACAGTACTCCTCCTCCTCTCTTTTCCCTTGGCTAGCCGGTGCCTCCCAGCAGTTGCCTCTTCACCCAGAGTTGGATCTGCTGTTGGTCCCACCCGCAGAGCTGCTTCCCCAGAGTGTGGGTCCCAGGAGAAAATCCAGGAGATCCCTGCCCTGCCGAGGAGCACTCAGGCTGTGTCCTGCCCACCCTCCCTTGACTCCTCTTTCCATCCCCCAGTCTCAGGGTAGCTTCTGACCACCAGCATCAAGCTGCAAGCTGGACAGCAAGAAGCAATTCGCAGCCTTCTCTAAAAGCACAAGTTCTTCCCCTGACACACAGACAAATGCTTTCTTCCCATCTCCAAACACCTGGAATTTTTCAGCATCATCACACATCAGAGCAGGTTCTGCAAAGTCCCCTGTCCTCCGCTTGCTTTCTCTCCACACTGCTATGTCATTTCTTCCTCTTCTATCATTGTGTCAGCTCCTGCTGATGGAGCTGACCTCCCTGCTCCTCCAGACGTTGCATCTCAGCCCTCCAGCACACACATCCGTCTCCAAGCACACCACGCCGTTAAGCAAAGTACACTCAAAATTAGAAGGTGATTACGCAGTTTATACTGGAGCTGGGGAGTATATAAACCCAGAAGGCAACTTGTACTGTCTGTGCCTTTCTTAACAGCATGCCTTGTACAGGCAAACCCATAGCAGGCAGAGATTCAAAACAGATATGCCAGCATATGTAAAAAAAAAAAAATAAAAAAAGAGTATCATGTATATGCACACAAGTAAACCCAGTCTGCCAGTCTCATGAAGCACAGAGATGCTTAAGAAACAGCTTAAGAAACATTTTGTACCAAGTTGTACACAAATAAGTCTGTCACTCATCTGCACATCTTTCATAGAATCACAGAATGGTTTGGGTTGGAAGGGACCTTAAAGACCATGTAGTTCCAACCTCCCTGCCATGGGCAGGGACACCTTCCACTAGACCAGGTTGCTCCAAGCCTCATCCAGCCTGGCCTTGAACACTTCCAGGGATGGGGCATCCACAGCTTCTCTGGGCAACCTGTCCCAGTGCCTCACCACCCTCTCCGGGAAGAATTTCTTCCTGATGTCCAATCTACATCGCCCCTCTTTCAGTTTAAACCTGTTACGCCTTGTCCTGTCACTACAGGCCCTTGCAAAAAGTCCCCCCCAGCTTTCTTGTCAGCCCCTTCAGGTACTGGAAGGTGCTGTAAGGGCCCTGCAGAGCCTTTTCTTCTCCAGGCTGAACAAGCCCAACTCTCTCAGCCTGTCCACATAGCAGAGATGCTCCAGCCCCCGATCATCTTTTTGGCCCTCCTATAGACTCCCTCCAACAGGTCCATGTCCTCCTTATATTGGGAGCTCCACAGCTGAATGCAGAACTCCAGGTGAGGTCTCACGAGAGCAGACTAGAGAGGGAGAATCACCTCCCTCGCCCTGCTGGCCACACTTCTCTGGATACAGCCCAGGATACGATTGGCTTTCTGGGCTACCAGCGCACACTGCCATGAGGTTGGCAGTGGCCCACCTCTCCAGACTGTAAAGGTCCCTCTGCATGGCATCCCTTGCCTCCAGTATGTTGACCACACCAGACAGCTTGGTGTTGTTGGCAATCCTAGTATCTGACTTCTTCAGGACCCATGGTTTCTGCATGGCTCCTTCAGAGGCAGGAAGAGTTTACTGTCCACTGAGACAAGATAATTCAAGAAGTCTCAGAGATATTACCACCCAGTCTGCACGACCTCTCTTGATGTGCCTGGATGCTCTCTACAGCTCATGTCATTACTTTCAGGCATGCTGGAAGACTCAGAGATGAAAGCAGAATTGCAGAGGTGCTCTTCAAATTACCTCCTGGGTGCCCTTTTCTTGACTCAGGCTAAGCTTTCACTAGGATCAAGGTACGGAACAGCTCTGAGGAATTTCTCCGCAAATTCATTTTGCAGGATGCTGATTTCTCATTATGAGAGAACACAAATCCATTTGACAAGAAATGTTCTCTTTCCATACTCATTTTGTTTCACAACCTATGGCCTGAACCTCAGGTGAATTTTCAAGTAAGTTAGCACTCATAGCGCAAAGGAATCTCTATAGGAAACAAAAGCATGAAACACATTGGCACCTTAGATTTTATTGCGTAGTACAGCAAGAAAGCACAGGAACATATTGACAAAAGCTATGGCTTTCACTCATATTGCATGCAAGAAATCAAAAAGATTTTTCAGATTTCCATGAACTGTGCCCCACAACCCTGCCAAGTTATTCTTTTCCCCCCTTTTTCAGATGGGGGTACCTCAGGGAGAGGTGGGATAGGAGGCCTATGTAAACTCCCAAAGTGACCTGGGAGCTAGATCAAATGAAATCTCCTATACTTCAGGAACTAGACTGCTCTGTGCTCCAAACCCAATAAATCCATGCTTCATGCAGTGATGACCTGAGTTTACACATTTTGCATTCAAGTGTCACACTGACACTTGCCATTCTTGGCACCAAAGAGCTAAATTTATCATTGCCTTCTTTAATATGTCCCAAGAAAGACAAAATTAAAGATCTCCTCCTGTCTGACTTGCAGGCAGCTTCCTGTTGTTAATCTAGCCACTGAACAGGCAGAGCGATCGCCGTACCAGAAAGCCTTTCCAGTTTGATTTGCTCTATCCATTGAATAACAGCGTGTGGATCAAACGAGGCTGAGCAGCTTGCCGTCCACCTGCTTCTCAAGTGCAACGAAGCAGAAGAAAACTACTCTGACAATTTGAAAGGAGACTACAACCAATTTAGAAGGAAATGATTGCGCACAGGCCAACCCGACACCTCAACTGCATCATGGAGCAATCCTCCATCACTTAGTGTTCTGGGCCTGTCACTCTTCTGATTTAAAATGAGTTTAGGTAAACTAGTTGCACAACCATGATGCACTCTAAAGCACTTCCACTCAAGAGCATTACTTTGCCTCGCTAACACCTTTATACTTTCAAAGATTATTTCTATTCTACTTTTTATTTCTTGAAACAGAATTGTATAGAAAAAATATAGCAAATGCATCCCCTTTGATGACCAAGAATCTTCGTTTCCTCTTGAGAAACAGGATGAGCTTTGGGTGTAAACACAAATTTGGTTATCATACCTAGACCTAGCTGTCCATCTATAACAGATCTAAAGGGTTGTGATCAGAGTGCCAGCTAGGTATTGAGTAAACATGATTGGGAACAATACTTATCTAAAACTGATCCTTAAGCCTCAGGATTTTAATAGGAGAGTGAATCCCATTTTTGTCTGCTTGAACACTGTTGACCTTAACATCATTTGCTCTCATGAAAGTGCATTAACTATTCATTGACTTTCAGGACCAAACTAGAGTTCAGCATTTTCTTAGAAACTTCAGGAAAAAGCTTTGCTGTGGCATTTCATCCTGAAGTCCCTAATGCCTTTTACAGTGAATTTCCTTGCCATAAATCAATGCAGTCCATGCCCCTCAGTGCTCCAGGAGAATGCAGGGACTGTCAGAGCAAACCTCATGGGACATCACTAGAGATGTCCCACGGAAATCCGTGAAAAGCCAGGCTAAGCTCTAGTACTTTTGGGACAGCACAAACACTACAATGGATGAAGCAGTCCCACCAAAAAGAACAAAAAAACTCAACCCCTCAAAAACCCACACAGGAAAACAAACAAAAACCCATGAGCATATGTTTCCAGGGAAGCATGAAGGAGAGGGATAAAGCCTGCTGTCTGTGGGTTCTTTAGGTTATATGAAGGGTCAAATAATGTGACCTAGAAGAGATTAACAGGAAGGGGTAGAGCATCCCACTGGCCAGTGCCCACAAGCCACACTGTGACAGTGTGTCTGTGTAAGCTGAGTACATGACATACCTGCACATACATGGAGCTGGAGCCTCTGCTGCTGTGGGTCTTGCCACATGCAGCAGCTCCGGGAAAGCATCGCACAGCCCATGGCCCCCTGGCCCACCGGACCTCCTACACACAGACCTGCTGGCTGCTCCCATCCACTGCCGGGACACTCCACCCTAAAGGACCCAGCAAAACTTGGGTGCAGCCCCACTCTGCCTTCCATAAGTCTAATATGCCTGTACTGATTCTCAGTGTGTAGGGGAAATGAGGTACATTTCCCTGCTTTTCTTTTTACATCCAGCAGTAGATTTTCATTTTATTTACTACAGCATCATGACATCCCTCACAGCAAAGAACTTTGTGGTTTTATACAAACAATCTTTGACCCAGCTGCACAACTGTTCCTTTCTTTAACAGCTGTAGGTACAAGCTGCATAGCTACAAGTTACATGGCTAGAAACTTCAAACACTTATTCGAGAAAACAATACAAGATAAAGCTCATTCATACAATCTTCCACTCTCCATACACCATAAAGTGAGTGTTCTTTGAAATTAAACTGACAAACTGGCTTTTTCCCAGGTGTTTACCCCTGTTTCTTAAGGAAAAATTGTCATAAAGCAGCAGAAATAATGACTAGTAGAGGTGGATTTTTTCTCCACAGAATGTAAAACCAGAAAGAACCATTAGACTACCTTGTCCAGCTTGTAACAAAGGCCCTTCATCCCATAATTTGCTGTGCACATTTTAGCTTCTCAGTGCTTCTCATGTTATTTGGCTAATTATTGATACATTATGCCCCTAAGTCTTACTTGTTAGGTGGAGAATAAAGTCTAATTTCATTATGGTGCAGCCCTGCTTCCTCATGTAGTCCAGCAAAGTAGGGAATGGGAATTCCCTGGATCTCATGGTACAACATGCTCCTGTCAATGAGGACTCTGCTCTGTGAATTCCAGTGGAAGAACGAGGAACCATATTCATCCTTCTCCCCACCACGGTCTCACGTGGAAAGGAAGGAAGCCATCCCTCCCTTCCCCACCTCCACTGCGTGGTAACACACCATGTGTTTCGCCTCACTGAAACCACATGAGCTTTGTGGTCTCCCAGTCATTCCCTTTTTAATGGGAACATGGAGCAGCGGTTCCCCCTAGGTGCCTTTCGAAAGCCCTGGCTGCAGCTGGAAAGCCCGCTCTCTACTTTGCTGTGCTTGAAACTGGGCTTTCGATTACATAATTACAGCCTATATTAAAATGTTATATTTAAATGATCTTATTCTTCATCAACAAAGGATATTCCTAACCAAAACAAAGTCTTCTATATCATTTATTTTATTTAAGATAATTTAATGGGTTTCTATTCAAGCTGGAAGGCAGCAAGTGAATAAATTCCATAGCACTTTATTTAAATATTTTAGAACAAATCTTGAAAGATGTTTTCATTTAGCTGAAAGCAGCTTAATAGCAGTTTTTTTCTCTACCACAATAAAAAAGTATGGGTTTCTTTTTATTGCACTTGTTAAAATAAATGGCATTTTTAATAAAGACTGTCCCCATAACAACATACATGATTTGATCACATTATGAAATAAATGTCATGTGAGATTATACATTTCAAAGCAGACAGTTTATGTTCTTTTAGTTATTAAATTCAATCAGTTTTACTTCCTTTTTTTTCCTGAAGGCAGGTATGGTTTTGATTAAAATGTGACCCCAAAAGCAGAATAATTTAAGTGAGAGTGTGTTTTCATTTTTTGAAGGTTTATGTCCCCTCCCATAGGAACTTAAAAAAAAAGCGTGGCTTTCAGTGGCAGAATTAAAATTTGGTTTCCTTTGACTGACATTTTTATTCCCAAGAAGAACATGTTACAACACAGCGTTGTGTGTGAAAACATAAAGCTAACTGACTAGGTATTATGTTTTCACTCCATAAAATGGGTTTGATGATACCAGTAGACTGTATATACCTATCCCCCTTGTACAGAAAGCCAAAGCCAACCCACAGCAGCAGTCTACGCTGCTAGACCATGCCAGTGTCGAAGACTGTCTTTGACAGTGAAGCACACTGGTGGCTGCCCACAGGGGACAGGACCTGCAGGGCATTTTCATTTCCTCCAGGAATTGGCCGAAAAACTATCAGATGTGAAGACAGGAATGAAGGGAAACAACCCAGGGCAGAAGTGGCTCTGATGGCTGCATCCAGAGCTGTCGTTTACTCCACAGGCACTGGATTGTGCTGTAATGGATGGCAATCCTCTTTTACCATTCCTGATTCTCCACCTCCTGGCCGTCAGTATCCTACCAGCTATCCCTGTTTGCTGAGGGACACGGCTTAAGCACCCAAGCTTAAAAACTCAGTCAGTTTTTCTGCAGGAAGCACGGAGGTCGGATGCTGTCCAAAATCTTAAATTAGAAGAATCTCAGAAGTTAGATACTTCAATTGTTAGATACTTCTGGCCTTGACTCAGTGCAATCAGCTGTCCATAATACCTGTTTTATATGATGTATCGACGATCAGTGAACACGTGTGAAAAACAGTATAGTCTCTTTTTTAGCCTGTCCAGGGTTCCCATTGGGAATTGCTGGATCTCTGTCCCTGTTTAGGAATGCAAGAATCAGAGACCTTTGGAAAGGAAGGCTCCATTATATCCCTGAGGTCTCACTCACAATGCTGAAGACATGGAAGCTGAATCTCGCAGCCCCAGGATGTGACTATAGCTACCTCCTCTTCAGTATACTGAATTTCTCTTAGGTGTCTAAAGCCTTCCATCCATTTCAGACACTTCAACTACACAACTGTCTTGTTTCAACAAATGAAGCTCATATTAAAAATCACTGACAACATGGGCGTTGGCATAATAAAGAAATTACTTGTAATCTAAACATCACCATCTGTCAGGCCCTGAAAAAGAAAAGCAAGAAAAAATGTGCAGTGATGCACAGCCATGGAGTAACACTGGAAAGCACATCCCAGTTCTCACCGAGCATGAACGCTGAATATTAAACAAACACCTGAAGCTACATGTGCCACCACCTAAAACTATCACTTCATTTTCTGTTACATGCTGTGACTTAAGGAAAACATTACAGGCATCGCCATCTGTGTCGCTTTTAATTATCAATAGGAAGCACACGCACGATATTTCACAACTCATTCAGAAAACAGGGAGCTGCAGCCAGGGCAGTGCACATGCCCGAGGAGCTCTTCTTGTGCCAAGGGCCACGTGTGGTCACCAGAAAACACGGCAGTAGGTGACGGACTGCATTACAGGGACAGGCACAGCCTCTCGTTTGACAGCAAAAAGCAGAGGCTTCACATTCAAAATCTGCACCTGCCCCTGAGATCCACTGGCTGATGAGGGTGATGATTATCAACACCCTAGATTAGGTGTTGGCTTAGTCTCAGCTGCTGAAAGCAAACCTAGCACCGTGTGCTTAGTAAGGATAAAAAGGGGAGGCTGCTTATCAGGATGCAGAGCCAGTCTCTTTATCAGCGAACACAAAGTGTGGAGGAAGAGGAGCTTTATGCAATACTGTCAGGAGTTACACTGGAGTAAAGTTTCTGATCACCGACTCATGCGTTGAAGTTGGATGAAATGAAATGGTGGGAAGCTGTCTGGGTTGGGAGGAATGTCAGCAGCAGATTTTCCCATTATTCCTAACAGCTCTGAGCAGAAAATAAGGCTGGGGGTAAATGATTTAACCAGCAGCTGAGCTCAGATGAACCCTGATTTCCCACAAGTCTATGCTTGCTCTTCTCCCCTGTGCCCCTTCAGTAATCCCAATCCCCCCGTGCTCTTTGACCCCTTCCCCAAAACACCCCAGGCCTTCTCTGCCTTTTCCCTAACACCCCATACCCCACCCCCACCAGTCCCTGATCTCTACCCCCATCTGACATACACTGGCTGCCTGTCCCACAACAGTGGGGCAGGACGAAGGGGTCGACAAACAGGCAGAAATAACCCCGTTACCATAGGCAACTGAGGACAACTGTGAATAAATCCAGAGTGAATAGCACTAGGTTGGATGTTTTACAGATACTTATCTGATCTCCTAATATCCTGTTAAATCTCTCAGGAAATACTCAGTAAGTCCTACTGCCTATGTGCTGGAAGTGACAGTCCTCTGCAATTAAAAATGTCTGGAAATGGCACTCTACTCTTCTGCACAAATAGTCTGGACTACAAGCAAACAAAACAAAAAAATTGCTTCCTCTGAAGCAGCTGTAGGGCATCTGGAAAAAGGATGCTCAGGAAAGCCAAGCAGAAATGAGTGCCCAGACTTGCTCCTCTCAGCATTTCCCACACCATGGCTTGTCCCCTGTTTTCCATAGCAAACTCTCACCTGTTCAAAAAATATGTACCTTTACTTACCAGCATCTCTCCTCTGCTTGTGAGGGTTGTCCACTGTGCTGGTAACGGTAGGAATGAAGCCAATTAAAATCAAACTCCAAATGTCAATCAGATTTTTCACCCTTCATCCCTTTGTTGTGGGTGAATGCTGCATGCTGTCCTCAAGTTACCTCCCCAGGCAACAAACCCATTTGCCCCTCGACCTCTGTAAATTAAAAGAAGTTTGGAGCAATCTTGGTTCAGACCTGTGACTCCATTTACTTGTGAAATTGTTTATTCAAGCAACTCCCACTCTGTAGCATCAAAGTTTGTTGTTAATAGTTGCAGACTGTTAACCTACATGATGACTATAACAAAGCTTGTGGAAGAATCCTAAATGGACAAGCATGGCAAGTGATGGGAGAAAGGGGTTGGCAAAGCTCCAGGTACAAGATATTTTTGTGACCTCTTTAATTACTTGAACACCAAACTGGCTGGTGTTTTACTCCAGTGGCTACCAAAGACTTTAATTTTTGTGAAAAAGTTGTGGTTTAATTTTCATTCCACAGTACAGAGGTACGCTCAGCCAGTACATTTCGCCATAGTGCAAAGAGGAAATTAATCTAAAACAGAAGGAGGAACTTCACAACACAGCAAATGTGTACGAATACCTCTTTCAAGTCTCACTTTCAGAAAAATAACGTATTTCTTAGAAGATATTAGGGTTTGTATTATCACCTCAGGGTTTCAGATGCAGGGAACTGACGATGAGGAGTCTGGAATGATGCTCTGGCTGCTTGTTGCAAACTCTTAACCATTATGGAGATAATTTCTGCAGTCATTCCTCCCGGCTTTGGGGAAACTGGTGGCAATGATGTCTGGATAAAAGTTTATTGGTAAGTGAAAGTTTTACTATTTCAAAGACTGGGAATTTTTTCAAATTGTAAAAAAAATCTGAATAACACTTCAGAATAAAAACAGCAAACCAAGTAACTACAACACTTTCATTTTTCTCATTTCATTCACTGGCTAAATAAAATCAAATATGTATCTGCTGCTGAAATCTGCATCATGCTGGAGAGATCCTAACTTCCATGACTCTTCCCAAAGTAGCTGGGAGTTCACCTTTCCTCTGCCAACCCATCAAGGCCTTGTCTCCATTCACCACCCTTGGTGTAGTCACTCACCGAGAAGATTTGAAGTTCCACAAAGATTTTCACTAAACACCAGAAACTCTCTCCTGCCTTGAGATTTGAAAATTAAAGGTGAAAAAAGGTAGTTTCCAGCTGCAACATGTCTCAAATCATGAAGCCAAGACAGAATCCTTCCTATCAAAATCAAAGATTCCTTTCTCTAGATATTCACATTTGGGAAGAAAAAATATTAGCAAATCACACGGCGATGTTATCTTGCACTTAAGAACTAAAAAGACCTTGCAAGTGTGAATTAAATCTCACAAAGTGCAAAAAGTGGTCATTATCATGCACATTTACTGAAGAAAAAAGTTCAAATGATTGGATTAATGCTATGCTGTTAAATGACGAGAATATCAGAGGAGTGTATAATGCAGAGCCCCCACCTGAAATCAGTGAAAACTACCTAGTTCAACAATACTGATTTGTGTTAGCAACTTAGTTTCATTGATGATCCTGATTCTTTTTACTACAGAGTAGAGAGTTGTTTCTGACCTTCTAGGTTGATCTGGAAAAATAATTCTTTACTGAAGTCCTGTCAATCCAGAAAGTATCAAAACCTGAGCCTGAAATATCATCCTTCAACCTGAGATATGCAAGAAATTTCTACTGCTGATGAGAGATCCGCAAGATGGATTAGGAAGAATTTTGCCTTTGGTTTGATGTTCAAATTAGATTACTAATTCACAGAGTCCTTTTACTGTTTAATAAATTCAGATGAAAAGGAAAGATACAAATTCTCACAGTTCTCTTGCTACTTAATACATTCAGATGAAAAGGAAAGATAGAGGCAATCAACACATGCATTAATTTATGCAGATCTTTCCATAGCTTCATGTTTTAAAATGTCTTTTTAGATAAAAGGCCAATAATACTCAGCATTTTTCATCTTCAAAGTGCTTTGAAAATATTAACTAGTGAATCGGCACCGCATACCCATCAGGTCCGTAAAGATTAGTATCTGTATTTTAAAGAGCAGTTCCAGGCAGAAAGGTTACGGGATTTCCTCACTAACCAGAAGTCTATGCCAAGGATAGGTGCTAATTAGCAAAGTCATAACTTGTAGTGCAGCACTTAGATTACATCCCGTGCTCTAACTCATTCAGCGGATGTGATGTGTGTGTCAAACCTTGATAATGCCACGCTACTTGAAGTTTAAAAGATGTGAAAGAAAACAGCCATCTTGTACAAGACGGTGCACGTGTTTGTGTGGGGAGGGATGTTTCAGTGGCACGTTGTTGTGTTCAGGAGCAATGCCGTGAGAACAGAGAACATTTCAGACAGTGGAAGCTGTCTGTGGCTATCACATTCAATCAAACTGTATGGACTAGCCTCCCATCAGCTCAGCTGGACCCTCTCCAGGCTGCAGGAGGGTGGGGGCAGGTTCTCATGGGGATGAGGTGCAGGAAGGAGATCCCAGATTACCCTGAAAGTAGGGCTGCAGCAGCAAACCCAAGTGAAACACTTGACATACTCAGCAAGCGTCTCACACTGCACCAAGCTTCACCCCACCTCTCCCGTCAGACGATCCCAAACCAGGCAGCGGAGGTGAGAAGAGGAGCCGAACGCGAGCGGGCGGGTGAGTGCAGAGCTGATAAGCAGAGTCAGATTCTCTGATTAGTGCCAAGGGTTACGTGAACAGATGCCTATCTCTCACAGAGGGCATAAACACATTGCAGAAAGGAGTTTCTGCAGTTTATTTGCAGAGGAAGAACACTTCTAGCTCTCCTACTGACAGTTTGTTCCCGTTGCCATCGCTCAATCTGTGCTACGCTGCTGGAAGAACTTTCACTACGAGCAGCTTCAGCACTTTTCCTTTTATGTTCATTATTTCCTTCCTGCGCGTTAGTTTCTTTATGTAATATAAAGGCACTTTCGCACGTGATCAGCAGCAACGAAACAGAGACAGGGGTGCACCACAATGGATGTGCATGTTAAGACAGACCAGTTGTTAAGTTTTAAACAGAATGCATGGCTCAGAGTCAATCATTTAGGGGTTATAGCATGTCAAGCAATTCGATATACTATTTGTTTGTTACTAACTTAGCGTGAGAGGCTAGATTTGCTAAAGCCTTAGGCCTCAAGTTGTAAATTTTCACTTAGATACGTTTTCAGCTGGGATGGAGTTGATTTCCCTCTTAGTAGCTGGCACAGTGCTACGTATGTGAGAATAATGTTGATAACACATGATTGTTTTTGTTGTTGCTAAAGGGTGCTTATCCCAAGTTTAGGCAGGTGCACAAGAAACACAAACCAGAAGATAAGAAGGCTATAGGACATAATGAAAAAATTCTTGCTGGAGAGGGTGGTGAGGCACTGGAACAGGTTGCCCAGAGAAGCTGTGGATGCCCCATCCCTGGATGTCTTCAAGACCAGGCTGGGTGAGGCTTGGAGCAACCTGGTCTAGTGGAAGGTGTCCCTGCCCATGGCAGGGGGGTTGGAACTAGATGATCTTTAAGGTCCCTTCCAACCCATGTTGTGTGTGTTTGTTTTTTTTTAACCACCAACTAAATGGGAACAGGCAACAGCCTACCTGGTGACATAGGCACTGCACAGAGACTGTTCCCAGCAGTTAAAGACTCAAGTGGTCAGTGTGTGACTCCTAGAACAGTGTGTGAGTGCTTCAGATGTATGAGGTCTCTCTTTTAACAGTGCATTAGATGCGCCTTGATTGCTAAGGACAGGGAGTGTGAGAACAGGGAACATCCCCATAGAAAAACAAGATAAAGATGTACAAGAACGAGCCAATGTGAAAACCATAAAAACACAGGGATTTATGGGAAGGCATATGCTACAGTTGTAGAGAAATCTTTTTCTTTTTCAGTCAGCAGGGACTTTAAAAAGGAAAAACACAGGGGAAGTGCAGATCTCTACATGGAAAAAAACAAAGTGAAAATAATTTAAAACTGTTAAGTGGGTCATGTGCAGCACCGTTTCGTGCTGTAATATCAACGTGCGGAAGGCAATGAGAATTCATGCAGTGCCTGTTTTTTTGATACAGGGTGTTGTTGTGGTTTTTCTGGGGGAGTGCCCCCTGGCAAAAGCAGATAAATAATGGCATCTTCCTCAGGCATTTATCACAAGGCTCAGTTATGCAAGGTTATGTACTATTTCGCTGGCACCGTGATGGGCTCTGGGCCAAGAGGTGAAATGCCACAGAGATAGTCTAGCCCAGGGCCTCTAAGACAAACATCAGAGTGAGAAAGAAGAGTTCGCAAGAGTTCAGCATACGGTAGTATGCTGCTTTGGTTTGCCCTTCCCTACAGCATCAAACTTAAGGGTCGTGTCTTCACTTTCAAAGTCTTTCGAAACTCTCAGGAGACCTCTAAAAACATTGCCGACGGTTTGGCTGCCGGAGTGCTGAAACCACTGCTGATGGCTTTGATCACGAGACAACCCTGTCCTGTGGCTTCCTGACAGAGGAACTTCCTCCTTCTGCCAGTTGTGCCATATCTCACAAGCAGATTGCAAAACCTTTGCAGCAATGGGAGCTCTTTCATTTGGTATTTTCTCAGTGCATCGCACACCAGGAACCTGGATAAAGGATAGGGCTCTCTTCTGGCTGTAGTTATGCTTGATGAGCAGCTACCACAGCTAGCCACTGCACAACCAAGCCTTTACACTTTCTGATGCTGATCTGTCCCCCAGTTCCTCTGGCAGAATGAAGCCAGACACCAAATCCAAGTGATGTGATTTTTGAAAGAGTTCAGCTCTGAACGAAAGGATGAATGTCACATCTCAGCACTATCTGTAATTATAACTGTTTGTTGCTACATCTCTGAGAGCAAAATGCTAGTCTGTTGTAAAGAAAACAGGCCCACCCCTAAACATTTAAATGTTTTCTAAATACAGTGCCTAGCTTACAACACACTTTATCGAAGATTTAGGCTATCAAAAGAAGGCTGCATGCTCCACAAGAAAAGTAATATCCGATTTAGCTTTCAAACATTTGGGCTTTTTTATTAAAAATATGTACAACAAAAGCCTTACACTGTTGTCATGTACAAGGGAGATAATAAATGGCATATACAAAGCAGATAACAACTGCTAAGAAGTGGAAATCTGTCAGCTACTAATATCAAAAGGCTACACAGAGAAAGAAAGGAAAAAGTTTTTCCCTGCACGCTGTTTATAGTTTGAGTAAAACAGAACAAACCCACTGTATCTTTGGTCCGTCCATCAGCCAAGTGTTTGCCACGTGGACTACCACCCAAGTTATCACTGAATTTAAAAGAACTTGTCTAAAGGGACAGTACTGCGATAAAGGTATATTAAAAAAAATCTGGTTTTATTAGAAATAACGCCCTAGAATATTGAAAGAAAGCATGAAAAAAACCTGTCATTGTTTAACCTCAACTAGCTAAATACCATGAAACCACTCTCACACCTCCCCCCTCCTCCAGTGGAGGGGGAGAATCGGCAGAAAAAGACAAGGCAGCTCATAAAATCGAGATAAAAACTATTTACTAATTGAATATAAATAAATAACATACATATAAGAATATATAACAATACCACTACTAAGAAGTAATTAAAATAATATAAAATAAAACATATGATACCATTGGTTACCACACACCAACCATGCACAGCCAGGTCCCGAATATTGAGAGTCAGAGCCCGAGAGCGATCACAGCAGAGTCTGAGCGAGCCCCACAAGCGACAGCACAACTGGGAAAGTGAGCCGACCCATCAACTCATGAACGAATGAGCAAGCAAAGGAATTAGCAAAAGCAGCTAACAAAGGAGTTAGCAAAGGAGTTAAGGAGCTAACAGAAGAGTTAAGGAGCCAGCAAGAGTGATGGCCCCCAAACCCACTCCCTACTATGGAATGAAATACTCCTTCAGTTCATTTGGGTCAGCTGCCCAAACTGTGTGTCCTTCCATACTGCCTGTAGTGAGAGAGAGCTGGGAACACAGCTGCAGTATCAAAAGCTGAGAAAAACCTTGAATTTGGTGCAAGCACTCTTCAGCACCAGCTAAAAAGGCACCTTATCAGTACTTTTCTCAGGGTAAATCCAGTAACCTAGCTTCATACCAGCCCCTGTAAAGAAAGTTAACTCTTTCCTTACAAAACCCAGCACAAAACCACAGTTTAGTATTTGTACTGAGTTTTCCAAACAGTATGCATGGAGACAGACATTCCCACCGTTCCATGCAAGACAGAAGTATTCTCAGCTCCACACTTGGGAAAAATGGCACGAGAGCAACCAGAGTGTCAATGAAAGACTCATCTCCAGTCCCACAGCTGATAACACGGAGCTCCTCACCCCCACGCCAGGCAGAACTGCAGCAACCTGCAGCACAGGTACGAAAAGTAATACCCTGAGAGGAGTGACTGGCAGTGGGCCAAAGCTGGGAGCCCCTGAGCAGTGAAAGCTGAAGCTCCCTCCCTCTTCCACTCCCTCCCTGGTCCTGGATTTGACCAAAGCCGGGAGCTGCCAACCTGCAGAGAGACAAAGCTGGGTGCCTGGCAGCACCTCTCCCCACTGGGAGACAGTTCCTGACTTCCACAAGTTTCTTTTTAAATTTGTAAGCTCTAATTTGAGACAGAAACATAGGGGATGGTGCAGCAACTTTGAATAGTTCACTGATTTCTGTGCTGGAAAATCCCACACGCCCATTGTCAGATGACATTAGAGTGATCAGCTTCTGACTCCAGTCATATGCTCTCCTACATACAAAGGCAAAAAAGACTGTCTCTTGCGATTCCAGTCCAGCAGAAGAATAGAAACATCCACAGATTGCTGTAATTAAAGGTTTCAGGGAATTTTATTAATCTTAAAATGTAATAGTAGAAAGCTTGGGGCATAATGGAGGCTTGTTGGGGAAAAAATAATCTAAATCTGTGGCTAGTGCTTTAATTGCTTATAATTAAAAATAGTAATACATTGAAAAACCCAACAATTTGCCTTAACTTAGTGTTCAGGCAGGTTTGAAAAGTAATGTATTGTTACCTCTCCACCCCAGCATTACACCAACATGTTGTTAAGTCTCTAGTTCACTAAATGTGGTGTTCACGTAGCACCTACATACACAGTACCTGCACTGTACGGCAAAGCACAAGGACATCAGAAGTGGAAAACAGCAGCATCTGTAGATCAGGCTGAGATCACCATGTCACTGCTCCAGCCTGGGCAGGCAGGAGCTGGAGGGCTATATCCAAAAAGAGGTGCAATAGGCAGGCTGTGGAAATCAGAGGGTGAGGTTATGAAGAAAGAGTGAGTGATTCTTTCTAGCCTTGAAACTGTATGATCATTCCTAGTAATTAGAATTAAATTAGCAGGAGCCTGCTTGATTTATTTTGGTTTTAACCCTACAGCAAGTAGCGTAGCAGTCAGGCTTGTCATTTCATACCACCTTACAAACACATTAAGGTTTGGACCCTCCCCCCTCCTAAGACATCCGTACTGAGAAAAAACTTCTCCCTTCTTCCAGCCCAGTGAGTCATATGCATTAACACCCTCTTGAAAGCTGTTGCAGAGTCTCTCTTCGAGGCGAGAAGAGCCACTGGAAAACACATGAAGCAGCTGCTTGTGTCTGTGCTGGGTGAGAGGCCAGACCTGGGGATGGTAATTCCCTCCTGCCACTGGCACGACAGCAGGAGAGGTTGCATTGTTGATAAGGAAAGAGGCAATACTTTAATTATCTAATCCTGTAAATGCTCTTCTCCTATGCCCAGACACTTGCTCTGCTGCATGTGCATCCTTAGTGGGTTTTTCTGCTCCACTTTTCTTCCCCATGCCCCCACCCCTGCTTCTTCACAGGGCATTGTTATCCACAGAGTTTCCATCATTATCACCAACTAGCACCAGCATCTACAGACCTCAAACAAAGGATTCATAGCCAGAAATCTGCCTGCCTTTCTTCCCTCACAAGCCCTGAGCCACCTTTTTAAAGTTGTGTCTCGTGCCTGCAGGCACTCCTTTCTTCATTCGTTAATCTCACAGCTATAACAAGTTGCTCCATGTGCAGCACAGCTAATAAAACCTCACTTTCAGCAGTTCAGGTCTTACACCCTCCACCTGCTTCCCCATACAGTTCTTTTTGCAAGACCTCTACAATAGTCCAAGTTCATCCTTTATCCACTCAGTACAATGTCCCCCTCACAGTCTCTCCTCACCCAAAATGCTTTTCTCATTACCCCATTCCAAGTCAACAGCCCATATCCCTGTCTCGTAAGACCTCCATGCAGTATGCCTACATCCCATTCACATTCACTTGTCTTGTCCCATAACCCCTCAGTTCTCTCCATGACTTACATTTAATCAACCTCACGTTTGACAGCTATCTACCTATGGAGTTACTATAGACACCTTTTAATTTATTTTGGACAGAAAGTGACAGGTCTGTGAGAGACAAGAAGTTGGAACCCACATAGATAACAATCTGATTTACCTAAAGAGGTAGAAGGAAGAAAACGAGAGAGTGGATTCCCTTATGATATTCCAGCAAGGGAAGGGGACGGGTCCTTCAGACATGAAACTACATTGAGAGGAAGGAGGACTGAGTCATAGCTCTGAAAGCAACCAAGGCAATGAGTTTAAGAAACTTTTGCCACACATATCCATTTCCAAGTTCCGGATGCAAGGCAGGCAAGTTCTTCTCTGCAAGGGTTTTGTGAGCTACAAGCACAGAATAAGCATCAGTTTTAGATTATTTTACAGGAAGATTATAGTAAAATTATTACATACACCCCCCCCATAAACCTCACTCTTTTGGAAAGATGCATTTAACTTTTTTTTGTCTCCATTCACATCCAAGTTGGTTGTGGATCTTGAAACTACCCTGCTTTTCTCACTGAAAACATGCAATGAGACCACAAGGAATCAGAGTTCATCAGGCATCCATGAAAAATAGTTCCTATCTTTTGTTTGACTCTACTCCTATGCAAAGCACCTACGTTTTCACACCTCAAGATCCTCTAAAAGGTAAATTACTTTTGACAACCTATGCTTCTTTTTTGGTAGGGAAAAGGCTGATGTCTGCTGTTTTACATCACTATCGCTGGTGATCTGTAGGCCTATAAAGATAGCAAGTGAAATGACATTTGTTGGTTTTTCCCCTAAATTGACACTAAACTTTTCTCCCCTAGACCTTTTGGACTGACTTGCATATGAAAGCATGTCATTTGTATTCCAGCCAAACATCATGCTATCTAGTGTCGTATCAGGTGGAACAAAGTTAGACAAAGTCAGAAAACACAAAAAAACAGAGGCATTTTGGATTTTTAACCAGCACACCGCATGCCCACCAGCAACAACTTCAAGGTTGAAAAGATGCCACTTTATTAACAGAGCACTCGCATGTGTCACAGCTACGGTGAAAACAACTACCAATGCAGCCAGGTTTTGGAAAGCTCTCAGCAGAACCTGGCTATTTCACTGGCTTCCCCATTTCTGCTGTGAATGTTCAGAGTGTTCGGACGAATTTCTTTTTATTTGTGTAGAGACTAGTAAGTTGGCTCATCTTGTTAAACCACTGGAAGGGGAAGTACACAATGAAATGTGCTTCATGCACGCAACATGATTTTCCTGAGCATAAAGGAGGAAGGGTAGTAAAGTTGGAGAAAAATCAAACACGGGCCATTGCATTCAGAGTCCAAATATTTGGAATTTACAGAACAATAATTGACCTGTGAATAGGACCCTATTTAGAAATTAAGAATGGTTGTCTACCAAATGGCAGTTACAGAGTAGTAAATCAGTACTCACAGCTGGTAAAATGAAATATAGAGGTTTATGGCTTTGGGAATGAAAATACTTTGAATATTTTAAAAAATCTTTTATCATCCCCCCCCCGATTTAGATTCTTCATCATGTATTTGTCATCCTTAGTCACCACCCTTACGTTCATTTAGTGACACTGCAGCCACACAGCTCCAGCAACTAAAGCTTACGGTGTCCCTCGTTACCACGAGCATCCCAGTTCCCACCGTGACAGTGCGGGAAAGTTCACCTCATCTCCCATGGCACTGGGGAACTTAAACACAAGCTCAGAGTGTTCACGCATGGGCCACCCTTGCCCAAGCCATTGGCTGCAGTCAAGCCTGCCTCACTTCTGGTTCACTGATGGCCACTTCTCTGTCTCTCTCTCCCCAGTGAGTTCCATTTTAATTGTGTGTGTTACACTTTTGTCTGTTAGCTCTCAGTCTCAGCCAAACAGCTGGGTAACTTTGGCTGGAATCCAGAATTAACATAAGTTTTTTTTAACCTCTTGATACAAAGGCATTTCACATGATTACCCCATACAACCTCCAGGCCCAAGCGCCTGCTAATAAATAAGCCCCCTTATACAAACCACCAACGTCCTGAGTTGGCTGTCCAGGGACGCTGGGCCATGGCCTGGTCCTGCATGGCATTTGGGAAGTACCACAGACCAGTAAGATATTCTCACCATTTCCAAACCAAACACATCCTAGTACAGCACTGGAAACACCAACTTACTGGAGGACACCCCTCCTGGTGTGCATTAAGAGTGTTCGAGGTGTGAATGTCACCATTTAAGAGCTTGGTCATGACTGACACGTAGAAGCTGCTAATGCTAGGTCCCTCCTCTTTGCCCCACAGCAGCAATCCCTACTCCCACGTGCTCAAGCGTGGTTGTATCAGAGCTGTGTTTAGCTTGGACTGTGCTGATGAATGGATTTTGAGACCAAAAGTTTGTCTACTTTTGCCAACTTCGCAGCTCTCAAAAAGAAGGTATTATCACTGTCTACAAACCCTACTTCCTTTGAAAAATCAGGACATTTCTACTTAAGGGGTTAAATGAGGACTTGGATACAGACTCACAAACACTGACTTACATAACTTCTGAAGTAAATGTATGCAGCGTAGCGTGCGTCAGTTGTCCAAAGGATACAGGTGCTGTGCCACTCGCAGAGAAGGTATTGTAAGGTAAGTACTTGGCAGTGCAGGGTAAGCTGTTCATCTTTAATTGCAGGGTCACGCAAAGCATGAGCAGTTATTTTATTTGCTTGCATGAGCAACTTTGTCAGTAAACGGTTATTCAGAGGAGGAACCTGGCCCGCGCCCCACCTCGGAGGCTCCATTCCCTGTTTTAGCCATCAACACATGAAATCCGAAAAAACTACACACATTTGAGCCTGCGTGCTTGACAGGCCCTCAAATATTTGAGTTGCTTCAGTAATTCAAGAGATACACTGATAATCACATAACTAAATATCAGTTTGCCTTCCTTTTTTCTCATTCAGAGAGGACAGAATAAGAAATCATTAGTTTACTTTTGGCTTCAATACAAAATAGTGCATTCTCCAAGGCAGCAACCATCCGTTCCATCAATGTTAGCAGAGCACTTATAGCAGCGAGGTCCTGGTCCAGGACTGGGGTTGCTAAGCAATATGGAAATACAAATAATAAACGAGCAACAGCCACCTGCAAAAGATTACACACCGAATTGTACCTTACCATGAAAGCTTACATTTCAAACTTCATCTCATTTGGATTCAAATTTGTTGAAATTAAATTTAAAAAGAAGAAATTATTATTGTACAGAATGTTTTGAGATATGTAAACACTTCCTTTTCAATTACTGTGATTCATTTTAGGGTTTGGTTTTTTCCTGTAAGGCATTTAAAGCATGCAGCTCTGTGGAATACAATGGCTGGTTTACTTATTACAGCACAGACTTGAAACTGCTTAAATGTATTTTTCTGTCAATGTGTATTTGTGGTTCCCATATTTAAAAGGTGACTGTTATTCTGTGTACAAATGTGTTGTTGGCATGATTGATGTCAGAACAGGGTTTGGACGCCACATCAGAGATTAAAAGCTGCTCCTAAGAACTCCTCTTTACAATGCCGGGCAATGTAAACACACCATACTAGGAAATCTCACAAAAGAAACTTCCTCTCAAGGCCACCTCAGATTCGCTGTATCATCTCTGAGCTCGAGCAGTACGGTGGCTACCACGCATCCCTTAGGAAGGCAGATTCCTGCTCTGTAGGCTGGGTTTGTCACCCGCTGGAAAGGTTCCCATTGACTTTAATAGGCATACGGTGCCGCTCTGCGCCACGTCCCCCGTCGAGGGCCACTCGGGGCCGCGGCTGAACTGTACAGAACATGCAGAGATTAGAGAACGCAACAGGATCGTCAGATCTGGGGCTTCAGGAGTAGATTACATCGCTGGAATTTTATCTAGATAGGTAAAGAGAAAATGCACGCTTTTAGTTAGATGTGTGTTGCCCTAGCACCCATGAAGAAGCACAGGTCTGTGATTCTAATAGGAAATTCCTGCAAACAAAACTAACCTGGGGTCATTCTGGTTTCAAGCAAAATGGTGGGAACTGAGAAATAATCCCTTTTTTTGCAATGGGATCCTGATAACATGATTCACTGCAATCCTGGGCATCCACCTCATCCACAGCAGCCCTCAGACTCCTGTTCTTACCACGTGTCGGGAGCCACAGAACCCTCCACGTGTGCACGTCCACAGCAAAACCCTGAAGTAGTCTGACTTACTGGCTTGCAGAGAAGAGTTTTAAGCTTGCACTTGCTGCAGACCAAAAGCTCTCATACAGAAACAGTTACACAAAGCTACAATTTGCCAGACTGCAGTAATTTAACTGCAAATTTGAACATTTGTCATCAAAAGATCATCCTACCTAGGGATAAAGCTCAACCTTTGTACATCACTGGGGTAGTCTTACCCTGTACCCAAACCAAACAAAAAGTAAAGGTAATTCAAACATTTTTTTTCTTTTAAAGTAAGGAGTTTAACATTGGAGTGCTTTCTCCTCCTGGCTGGCTCAGGGGCAGGAGGGTGGCTTCAGAGGAAGGACAGGTAAAGCTGTATGCCAATCCCAAAGTGGCAACTTCCATGGAAATGTGTGTTTCGGATTCTGGAGAAATTAAGCAAGTCAAGGCAGTGCTGAGGCAGCAGAGGAAATTATGCTAATCCAAACAGCAAGGAAGGTGCCATGTTACACAGCCAGATGCGTGGCTTACTGCTTGTTTTTTCATGAATGCACTCCCTGTAACTCGGTTACTTAGGAGATTTCACTCTGCGTTATTCCTTAAGCTCACAATCACTCCATGTTTCGTGCTCAATCTGCACAATAAACAGAACAATGACAGAATCCGGGGCATCGGGGAGAAACATGGATATCTGGGTTTTTCACAGAGATACTGCGTGTGCAGTTGGAGAGTTGGAAAATTTCAAATTAATCTTGCCAAAAGTCCTCAGGATAAGTGCTACTGAAACAGCAAATACAGATGAGTGTGTCATTATGTATTATCAGCTCACCTGAGCTATTCATCTTTAATAAATACATAAATAAAAACAATGATGAAGCTCAGCCTGGTATTGTAACAGTACCTAGGAAAAGTACACATATGGTACCCCAAGAAAGAATATCCGTCAAAATATCAGTTGCTAAAAATTCCAGGCGTCACTTTTCAAAGCTGACCATGAGCTTTGAAAAATCAGTTCCCACTAAATCAGTCTTCCAGATCCCAGCCTCAAGTTTGCACTGACATATACCACATTTCCTAAAAGCCTTTGGATAGTCTCCTGATAAAAAGCACACAGTGTTGACTTTTAGAGCAGAGGACTTGGGATTATGTCACCAGTGCTCCTTTCTGACTCAAGGCATGATGCTGAACAAGTCACCAGTTCCCTATTTCTGAGCATTATCAATCATTTACTGTCAGGAAAACTACCTGCCTCACTGGGACAATCTTGAGGCTTCATTAAATGTTTAGAAACAGTTTTGGAATAGGTGCAAATCTACATAAAAGCAAACATACTTTTCATATAACACTGGTTAACCATACACCCTAGAGATACCCACTAATGGCACCATACTGGAAGCTATGATGCAGCAGCAGAGAAATATCAGATGGGATGACAAGATCCTTCAAGATCATTTTCAAACATGGATTAATGAAGGTGAGGTTAAGTTTGACAGCCTAAACACAAGTTCCTACAGACCAACTGGAGGTCTGGTATACGTTAGGAACTCAAAGGGAGGATAACCATCCCAGCAGCGCCATTGATTATTGCTGAATTAGGAACCCCCAGCATGACAAAGCCATGAAAACACAGGAGATCTTTCTAGAGAAAGGCATTAGAGGTGGAAAAGCAAGCTGTGAAAAGCGATGGTCTAGGCTTACCTATCATTATGTGTAGGAAAAGCAAATTAGGCACTGATGCACCTGCGTAACATTAGGCCTTCAACAGTACGGGACCAACAGCTTCAATCCTGTGTGACAAAGTCCAACAGCCGGTCCCTACACCTTCGGTACTACAGAACTGTTTGCTCCAGATTTTACCTGAAAATCTTGCCATTTAACAAGTCTCCAGGTTTCAGGATAAGCTATTTTAGTGCAGTCAAACAGTTTCACTGTAAGAAGTCATGGTGGAGCAGAAATCCTTGAAGAGTGCTATAATTCCCAAAGTGGACAAATTGATCTAATATTTTCCTTTCCATGATAGTCTGCAGTGTTTACTTTAATTCACCCCTATCCACAATCTTATTCCTCCTTTAACCTAAGCCTTCCAAATTAAACCAAATTATTTGACACATTGATACACTTCAATTTGATTTGCAGCCATGCATTTAAAGCTACATCTGGAATCGTTATTTCACTGTTTATTCCCTTTTTCAAGAGAAAACAAAACCATCTATATTATGATATATGGATTTCTTATTTGATAAGGTACTTGGGTTCTAAACAAATACATCCTTGACTGCATTTCAGTCTAATAACACACCCAGCATCTATAATGCTCAGGACAGCACTAACATTTTCTACCATCATCTTTTAAGATAGAACATTCATTTGTATCATTCTACAGGCAAAATAACTCCAGATGAATTTAAGTACACAAGAAAGAGATTGCATAGTTTACAGCATTGGGAGACAGCTAGGGATTAGCAACAACAGGACTTTCTGTCCTAAGCTCAGACTCCACTAACCAGTGCCAAGGGATTCATGGTTCTGCAAGGATGTAGGTCATGCCAGAGGGGACACACAAAACCCTGCAGGAGCCTGGAGGCAATTAAAAGCGGTGATGCAGCTGAGCATCACCACAGGCAGTGAAAAGGGACTTCCCCTGAGACTGGAAATCGTAGGCAAGAACCATCTATTCATCTTCCATGCCCCTGAAAAGAAGGGATGACTTGGTTACAAAGCCTTTAAAATGCAGTGAGTCACTTCTTAAAAGAGGTCACTGGCTACTGAAATTTTGCTGAAATATTTCATAAAGAGAAAACCCTGGAATAACAAACACGAATTCCTTTAATCTTACTGTATCTCATTCTTCCAGTCATTATATTTGGGGTACCTGACAGTACAAGCAGGTAATTCTCATCTACAGAATAGAGGCGACACCGGCCAACCAGACATCCTCCTGCTACAAAAAGTTCCACTAGTCCAAAGCGTATTTCCCAGACCAGAAAAGAGTTTGACTGCTAGCCAGCAGTAAAAGATCCCCAAATCTTGCAGAACTGTCTGTACGTTCCTTGTTCAAGAAGAAAGTGTGGTGCAGGCTCACTGAGGAGTGGGCTGGAGGACCTTCTCTTCACAAAATACCAGCTCAGGAGGAATCCTCCCGTAGGTGCACACACCAGACTGCAACAGCCGGACCGGAGCAGGGCAGACTCCCTCATCGTTAGTGCCACACACGTTACAATACCTTGACTACCAACAGCTTACGTTAAACACTTAAGGTGAGTCCTAAATGGTGCAAGCTGGCAGTGCAGTGGTAGATAACACACTGTGGAAGTACTGAAGTTCCAAAACAAGTCTGATACCGAAAGACACCAAAACTGTGCCTGTTTAGCCAAACTCATGCTCTCACCAGTGGATCCCGGGAGGCTGGCAGGGCACAGCGGCTCTCCTCTTATCTAGCCACACCGCTCTCCTTCCCCGAGTAAAGCTGGATGAGCTGCCATAGGGAGGGGATCAAGTGGTACTTTGTGCATCCCATCACGGATTATTATTATCCTCCTCTATCAAGAAGATGAAAAACTGGCAACATCCTGCACCACCAAGTTGACATATCTCGGGTACAGCTTCGCCTGACCCCCAGAAGAGATCGGATCCGTGAGGTAAGCAGGGACACCATGAGAGCAACTTCTGCACCACCCGTAACCCTGCAAAACATCACCGAGGCCTTGCCCCGAGTGGTTGATGATCCTGCAGCACAGGGTGGGATCCCAAGAGAATCAACTGTTTTCTGCCCTCGGTGTTACAACACACGCTTGAACTGCTCTGATCCTACTCCTCCCATCATTAAGCGTCTAGTTAGTTAAAACTTACACAGCCCCTCCCAGATAACGTGGGAAAGGGCCCCCAGAGGGGGAAGAAGAACAGATTATGCAGAACATAACACACATTCTTTTCTTGGGCTCTTGAGGGTCATCACATTAACTGGATCAACTCAAGGATGCTGTCCTCTCCATTCTTTGTAAATGAAATCTGGATGAACCAGTACGTTCAGCTTTGAAGTGGCAGAGGTATTAATTTAAAATCCATAGGAAATACACAAATATCAATAGGCATTCAAGAGTGAAACATTAATTGCTTTTCAAATGGTGCAATACACAAATTTCCTGATGCCTTTACAAACAGAAATAAGCTAATAACATGATTGCATAACATTTATAAATGACTAAGTTAATTAACAGGGGAACTTCAGAAAGATGATGAAGGAAATTTAGAAGAATTTGTCTGACACCATTCATAATTCTCAAAGGAAGGAAGGGACTTCTTAAAAAAGATTAAT
This sequence comes from Eurypyga helias, assembly GCF_000690775.1. NCBI lineage: Eukaryota > Metazoa > Chordata > Aves > Eurypygiformes > Eurypygidae > Eurypyga > Eurypyga helias. The sequence goes on along the minus strand of NW_010240383.1, from coordinate 39,347 downwards.
TACAAGGGTTTTTTTCCTTACTTTGATATAATTTCTGTTTACATATTTGAGCTAGTTTTGACCTTCAAAATTCTGGCAAAGAACAATTTTCATTAAACCATCTCAGTGGAGGAACTTGGCAGTTCCGCATCCTGGTTTCGAGGTTAAATGAGAATATTAATTATTTAGCAGGCATGGTCAAACAAAATATGTGTCCTACCCAAAGCAACCTTTACTTATCACCACAGACACAGCTAGGATTGATGTATAGCAAGCTCCTCTGTCTCGTCTGACTTCTTTATGGGATTTGGTTGGAGGCTCCAGAATAAAGTAATTCCACAAAAGATGATGTCCCTCTCTAAGGATACCCTACCTTATCCTGACCATATATAACAGCATAATGATATCTCTTCACCAATTCATAGCTATCATCAACCAAGAAAACTCAATAAGGGTCTTGACGAAGGTGCCAAGTTCATCAATAGTAAAAGGACTGTGGCTTCCCTTTCTTCTAACTTTTATTATTTCAGTGTCCTCTGTTCTGTGAAGCTGTTCTCTCCTGTTGCTCTTTGCAGCCCAGATCCACACCATCACCCACCTGCCTGGCTGAGCTATGAACACATGAAGAAGCAGTTTGGCAAGCAGGAAGAACATGCTCTGTCTCGTCACTGGCACACGTATGGAACCAAGTCAAAGAGGAAAGCATAGCAGAGATAAACACTAATTTTAAGAACAATATTAAGTATTTTTATGACAGAGCTATCCTTAATAATACAGTAAAAAGGGAATTACACTGGGACATCAAATTGATCAATAATCAATTAAATATCATTTTTTTCTACAGCAGCAAATTAAGTTTGCCCCACAAAATGGAATTACAACTACTGTATATGACATTCTAACACAAAGTGACGTGTCCTAAACCATGATATTGTATCACATTAAGTAATACAGTATTTAAGAGAACATCAAGAACTCCTCTACAGAAAGTATTTACATAAAACTAATATGATTTTGGGTAGAAGTAAAGGAAAAATATTACAAAAATGAGTCACAACCTAGAAAATATGTGGTAGTTGACAACAGAGGACACCCAGTCTATTGAGATGTCCATGAGGTGGAGAAATACTGAGGCAAAAGACTATTAAGAAAGACACAGCATGAACCAGGAATTAGAAGTTAAGCCAGAAAAACGCACAGAGAAGAAAGGCACAAGTTGAGCAGCGAGGGTAGTTACCCAGTGGAATAACCTACTGAAGGAAAAGATGGATTTAAAACCTCGACGCTTTTTCCAGGACTACTTGTTTTCCCAAGCAGCAGCTGTGGTCCAGCCAAGGTTTCTCTTCAAAGGAGCAACCGAGGGAAGCTTTCTGAAGTGTTCTGCAGGGGACCACACCATCTCATCAATAACCCACCAGCAGATGCACCACAGCCTGCGGTCTTTCCACTCATCTTTAGGCATGTCACTCGACAGCTATGAACATCCTTCTCAAGAACCATACTTAGATCACAGAATTATGAAATAGCTCTTTCTTCCTGAGATCAACAGGTGGCTGTTTTTCATACAGTATATGAAAAAACAGAGTCCCAGAAGGCAATTTAAAGTCATAAATCAGTATAATCTGTCAAAGTGCCTAATGCTTTCCACTGTTCATCTGATGGAAATGACAATCCAAACCTAGGCACTGCAATTAGGTGGGAAACTTCCAGTCCACCGAGCCCTTTGAAAAAGCAGGGGATCTTCTGTTTTGAGAAATGAACGTTTTTAAGAGATACTGCTGACAGATTATTCCATCTTACCTCTTTGAGACCTTCACATAAGAGTAAAATTTTCTTTGCTACAATCTATGCTTTGGCACCGCAAGAAAAAAAAGAGAAAATGCTGCTCTGTGAAGTCCCTGAACTGCAAAGTCTGCCTTACGGTGACAGTAGTACTACCAGACCTGCTAAGGAAACGCTCCAGCTCCATGTCACCTGGCACCAAGAATAACAAACAGGTATTTCACTTCAGAACCCTGATGACAACTTGCAAGGCAGGAATTGTGAAATGCCTCTGTCTCCCTACCTTTAAGGCAAGCACAGGAGACTGCCTCCCACTTGCAGAAGGAACAGAAACACAGAAGGGAGACCGGGCAGGCTAACATCAAGAAAATTATCAATTTGTGGGCTGACATGGCAAAGACAGATTCATAAAGAATAATACACATTCTGTTATAACGGTACATTACATCTGCAAACATGCAGCTGTGTAAGTGTACTAGACAGAGGTCGCTGGCTGCAGAAGAAAATGCTGATTATTCCACTTGTTAAAGGTTAAATTCTTGGCACGTAAGAGTGATTGGACTTTTTTAATTAACGAAACTTCTCACTGATTGAAACCTTAAATGCCAGTCAAACTGCTTGAGATTTTGCTACTTGGCTACTGACTTTATCTAAATTGCACGTCAGTTCTCCGTGGGAAGGTGAAAAGGGCTCTGTGACCCCTCCACAACCTGTTCCTAGGCTCCCTGTGCCATCAGACACACACAGGGTCTTCCTCCCCATTTGACTGTTACTCAGTTACTTCTTAAGTCCAGGAAAGCCACAGAGAGGAAGGTGCACGTGTTTACCAGTGTGGCGACAAACAATCTTCACTGGATGAGTTGCCTTTAGGGGACTTTACCGAAAGAAAAGACACCCTCTAAAGTTGTCCTACCCCATTCCATCAGGGACGGTGGTTCCTTGCCCTGTGCTCCAAAGCAGAGGTGATGATGCTACATCACTTTCACCCCTGCACAGCCTCAAATTCTACATCCGCAATTGCTTACTCCTGGAAGGATGTTCAGTGAAATACAGAACTTTCAGAGTACAGGGAGGATGAAAGTGTCCTTGCAAACACAGACATCAGCAAGTGTCAAAGTTTTTTAATATACAATGCATGAAAAGTAAAATCCTACATTCTGGAGTTCTATTTTTTTCATAGTCTAAGACTTCTTAAGAAATGGTAGCACAGAACACTAACTTGGAGAGAGGTGCTTTGCCCCATCCACCTCCAATCCTGCTTATTTTGAAAATTATTCTTTACAAGGTTCCTCCATAAATCCTGCAGAGGACTGCGTACGGAAAAGGAAGAATACAGTGCATCAAAACGGACTTTTTCCAACTATCAGTGGGCTGATATCCCAGCTTAAACATCGAGAAAGATTTCCCCCATTAAACTTGATTCTGTTAACAGAAGAAAAATGAAAAAAAAAACCCAAACCAAAACACATTATGTAAAAAAAAAAACCCTAAACTACAATTTAGGAAAGATTTCTATAAACATTTGTGAAGACTCTAAAGATATGTTTGACTATGCAAGGTAGAATATGAAATTCTCCCATGGAAGCTTTTTCATTCATCCGAGTCTCATGTGGAAGGGGCTAGCACCAGTGTGATATGGCACTACCAGAAATATTCCCTCCACTGCTGTCCCAGTACATCCTTCACATTCATTAGGGTGAACACCAAAGTGTGTTTACAGCCAATTCTTCTGATAACCAGCCTATCCCATGAAACCCACATCTTTCTTGACTCCAAAGGCATGAAAGCTCATGCTAACTACAAAGGATACACAAGCACCAACAAACATAATGTCTTATCTTGTATTTCACAGGACTTCTGGCAATTGTTATACTACAATAAAAGCCAAATCACCCCCGGCCTACCCCTCTCTTGGGTGTTCAGTAAATTTTCTTTGACTCTTTAATTTCAAATCACTAAAGACTAAAATTTAATATGAAAGTAGGTAGCCTGATTCATTAAAAATACATACTAATAAAGAGCTTCATTCCATTAAGGTTTTACTATCAATAAACAAGGAACATAAAGTTGCTATTCTGCTAAATGTGGAGGAAATAATTACCTTAGCAAGAAAAAGTTTTGTAAGCAGAAGGCAGCAAAGAAAAAAAATCCTTTAGGCTCAGCTTCTCCTGTCAGACTCACTTGCACCTCCGTTCTGACCCAGACACAATGCAACTTTGTCTGATGGCACAGGCAAAGTATTGTCCTCTTTACGGTAAACAACTGTCACAACCACAGGACTGTGGTCTCACTGTAGGACTGAACAAGCGGGTATCTGATGCACAGAACGAAGTTACCGCTCAAACATTAACAGCAGAAATAATTGTGAAAGTAAAGCAAATGAACAGCCAAGTAAATTAATTCCTTTTTGAATCACTGTTCCTGTTTTCCAAGTCCAAATGATTCTCCTTTCCTATTTAGGAAGCCTGAGGGGATGAAAAAGTGTCCAAGATGGTGAAATTAAAAATTAGCTACTGAGCATGAAACATGCAATGATTGCACTTCATAATATTTTTATTGCCTCAGTGTTGTATGAATCACTTCACAGTTCCACACTGTTACGATGAAAAAAATGACACCAATAAAGTCTAAGCTATTGATGTTATGACTTCATCAATCTGAGACTAAAGGCATGCACAGACTGACAAGTATTTCCAAGACTACTGAGAAAACTACCACCTCATTCTGCAGAAGCACAAGTTACACCTTCGTACCCTTCTGAAGAGTGGCCATTCTCACCAAAACATGGAATATTGAAATAATCCTGCGTGCAGTGCCATGTGACACAACCTCACTTTCCCTTTCCTAAATCAGCCAAGTTTGGGTTTCTCAAGACTTAAAAATAGAGCTGATGCAGAGAGAGACTACAGTTAACACGGGATGTTCCCCATTCAGAACATTCTCGCGCCTTTGAGGTTTTGCATCAAGATGTATTTTCTTTACAATTTCACTGAATTAAAAAAAAAAAAAAGTGAAATTTATTGCTAGTTAAACCTTCGAAGAGGACAATAATCTATGCTTAACAAAGCAGCATTGTAGTAATCCTTTAGACACAGCTCAAAAGGTATGGTGCAAAGAAGCGACCTCTGCAGGGAGCCTGGACCTTCTCTGGACGGTCATGCTCAATAGCTGACCAAACACACCTTTAAAATCCTGCCACTTACACTTCAAATTTCACATGACTAAAGAAGTATTTTAGTCTGGCTGTATTAACAAATATAATCTTCCATCTCTAAAAATCATCACTAAATCCAAACCTAACTTTTTTTTCCTAACAGTTACCAGCTTTCTTTATTTAAATGAGTAGCCAGACACCTTGACTGAGCTATTAAAATCTTTCCTTCAATATAATAACTCATTTCCGTTACAAAATCATTAATAGAAAATAAAGCCCTTTTCGTTACACTCTAATCTTGCTTCCTTGCAAGTGTGCCAGCAGCTCTTTAATATGGATCAGGTCATGAATATTACAAATGTGTGGCAACAAAGGATCAGATTATTCTTATAACAGTAATACCTTCTTCCTTCTTTGATAAAAATAAAGTAGTAAATAGTATTCACTGATGTCTCAGGACAAAAAGTCAGTTACTCTTCAATCTGTGTTTCTCTGATACAAATCCACGTTTACAGTATGAAGTAATAGCACAGCACAAACCTTAGAATGATGACTGAGGGATATGACGAGGTATAATAAAAACTACTACTTTTATGTTAAATTCTGCCCTGTTTCAAGGATGTACAGATACGAAATGGAGCTAAAGTCGGGCTAAGTTAGTAGGCACTATTTTCACATAAAGTTTCCTAGGGCAGACTCATGGCAGATGCATTATGACCTAAGTGAAGCAGTGTGCAGGCACAATTACGGAACTAACGTACCAGCAGGAACAGCGTTGGCCATAAATGCAGTATACACAGTGAAATGAAACTCACTGTTAATGTATCAATCAGTATTTCGATGCAGAAAAGCACACCCCATTCAAGTTTGTATTTTTCTTGGGACTGCTGGAACACACGACGACTGTAGCCTGTTTGCCTGCTTGAAACAGACACACCAGGAAAGACTTGTAGAGTCTTCATGGGGTTCACGGGGAGGTAAAGGACAAGAGTAACGACCAAACACAAGTGCAAAGATGTTATTCCTACACACCGTTATTAGAACCTCTGCACGCTGCCTTACAACTACAGCGCACAAAACTGGCTTACAGCAAAATCTTATTTCCAGAAATCCAAACATCTAGTTCAAGATACAATAAACAAGTATATTACCTCTAATACGTCCTACTCCTTTACTCAGCAAAGCTTCAGGTGATGCTCTTAAACACCAGTTGCCCAGTCCAAAGGACACAGTATTCGCCCCCCACAACATTACACCTCAAAGGGGAGTGACCCCTTTTGTGCCACCCAAATACTCGTGTTGAACTCTGCTAAAAACTGTGAGCTGGACCTGGGCTGATACAAACTCCAGGAAGAAATGCATGATGACTTCCAAGATAACTTCCCCAAATGGAAAACTGCCATTCCTCAGCAATATGCAGCATTAACATCTGATGGGAACAGTCTGTCAAGCAGAAGCCTTAGAAACATGATGCTGGTTTTGAAGACTTAAAATCTCTGATTTTTGGGGCCAGGCTGGAGTCCTAACTCAAATTGTAATTCACTTTTCCCATGTTTCATTAAATGCTGTCTCAGATAGGCTTACCTTCTAAGAAGTGTAATATCAGCTTCTCATTAAAGAATCTGTTACAATGAAAGCACGTTATTACTAAAGCCATAAAAGACTGAGGAAATTATAGATATTTCCCCCAAAACTAAGGGATTGTCATAATAACATGTTAAAAAAAATTTGTACATTCACAAGTCTGCTTGAAAAGTGGGAACGTGCTGTTTAAGTGTTTCTTCAATGTTACCTCTGTTTTGTTCTTTAATTAATAAAAGGATACATGCACTGACATTATAAACACTAATTTGCTATTTTAACGTCCCAAATTTGGAAGCATAAACATTTATGTCCTTCATTAAACATACCTAAGAACACTTTTGAGATCAAACAGAGACAGGCTGCTAAATCTGTTTCAGAATACACATAAGCCATGGTAAAAAGACACTCCTCCTCGTCTCTCGCCACAAAAGCTCCTTGGCTCCATCCTATCGGTACCAGCCCTTATGAAATGAACTTTAGACATCAGTGACACCCGACACACCTGTGCAATCACAAGCATCAGTTTACGGGAAGGGAGGGGAATGCAGGGACAAGGGCAGAGCAAGTGGGGCGTACCTGTTCGGCAGCACAACGTACTTAGATAGGCACGAGCCAATCATGAAACTGCACTTTAGAAAGCATAAAGCAATTATTTTTGCTCTGAATGATGACATCGCTTAAGCACATGTGGTATACAGGAAGAGAAAACATGCAGGTCTTCCTCCACCTCTTCCAAAGCACCTCTTCCAAAGCAGTTCCCTCCTCTTCCTTCCCCCCTTTCTTCTATCCACCCAAGCCCTTTAAAGAATCCTTGCATTGCTCCTTTCCAAATTATCTATTCACACAGGACACTGAAATACGCGTAACATTAGCATATCCCAGCGCTACAGGAAGATGGTATGAAACAGTAAGTCTTTCAAAACTGCAGGAAGCAGAATTGCAGCGGTAGAACGGAAACTAATGCTGATACTCAGAACAGATGGCCCAAAAGGTAACCACAGCTGTGTGCACAAAATACACGGACGGTAACGACGATCACTACTATAACAAATCCTCAGAACTGATCGGTCCAAGCCCCAAGTTCTCTCTACAAACCTTTTTCTCAAAATCCTTCACGGAACAAGACTTAAGGCTATTTTCTTTCACTGACAGAAAATCAGGTATAATTCACAACCACAACAGATTATTCCTTGTAACTGGGTCGTAAACCTATCTTTAGTGTAGAAAATAATTTTAATTGTTATTTAAGTTTGTGCTAAAACTGGCCACTGTTAAACCACGGACTCAGAGGAAATGGCACTAAATTTTCTATTATACATAATATTGCCATAGTGCAGCAATCTTTAAATCAACTGAAAATACAAATACACTAAAAATATATAGTGTTTTAAGAACAGTAATAAGGACATACTGAAGAGCTTCGTACCACAACCAGAAATCTGAGAAGTGCCTTGGTGCCTGAAAAAGAACTGCTTTTAAATAAATCATCACAATTTTACAACTTACAGCTTTGGGTTCTTTGTTGCTCGGTTATTTTTAATCTATGACAGCAATGGCGATCTAACTACAAGATAAGAAGTGAAAAAGAAGCATTCTTTGTGTGATTTTGACCAAATATATTGTTAGAGATCAAAACAAAGATTTATAAAAACAATTAAAATTTCAATTCAGAAAAACACTTGGTAAAATACAGTAAAAACCTTTTTCAATAGCAAAGTGGATTTTGTACAGTCCTTCCTTCTAAGCAGATGTTTACTGCAGCCTAGATCCACTACCTCCAGTAAAATAAAATGTAGGCAAAATGGGTGGTGTTGCAGAATTACAACCTATATACACAACTGCAGATAACATACTGCAACTCATTGGAAACACCTTTGAAAAGTCATTGCTTCATTGTGAGCGGACTTACAATATATCTTACATTATTTAAAAGCAAATTACACCATAGAAAGGCTTTTGACAGCACCGCTCAAAAAATTAATCAGTTCTAGAAGGAGAGTAATGCTTGAAGTCAGCTTCTCCCATCAGCAAAAGATGCCACACAAATCAAAACCCAACACTTAAGTAAAACACTAAGACTTTATTAAAAATCCAAAATTTATTGCAAATTGTACTTTGCACTTTCCCTCCTTTCTTCATTTTTACATGATTTATTGATATCCATGATTTTTTCACAGATGTACTTGTTGACTTTGGAGAGTCTCTGTGCAATTTCAGTTTCATCCACAGTTTCTTGTGCTATTCTATCATACAAACATTCTGTAGAGAAAAAAAAAAGGAAAGAGCCATTAGGATATTTTTATAAAAGAAAATAGCCCTGTGTTGGGCTAACAACCCACGAGACAGCACTGAGCAAGCACTGGTCTATTTGTTGCAAGACAACAGCAGCTTTCATTGATTCACTAGCTATCTTGTTAAAGACAAGATTTTTCAGCAGGCTTGAATCTTTGGCATGACCAAGTTCCAGTTATGTCATGAGCACATTAACAGGCTTTCTATACAGAAGCAAGGCTGAATCCAACCTTTTACAGTGTCAGTCTTGCCTGCCTAACTCTTGTATTTGTCCATATTCCCCCAGCAGATTTAGAACCTTCTCCCAGGTGAATGGTCTCACTAGAACTGTCGATATCTCCAGTTCCCTGTGAGTCACTCCTACCTTCACGCCTTCAAGATAGTAAGTAAATTATAATGGTTAGGAAGAGAAGCAGTAACCAGCAGTAACCAGAAGACGTTAACAGATTTATTTTATTTTTTAAATCTGTACAACATATATTAATGTCTGCATCTTTATCAGACACCCTGCCCCTAGGCGTATTTTGCTTTTATTAGTACATTATTCAGGACGAGAGCCATCTTCTTGCATGTTTGCACAATGCACTTTGTGAACTTAACTGGAATACGAAAAGCAAGCAATAGTATTAACTACAAAAGCAGTATGGGCATGAAAATTGAGACAATTCTGCTCCACAGTCAGTAGTCAGTGCCAGAATCCTGCAGAGGTTACTGAAATCAGAGGTTTGAGAGGCAGGTTTTGGCTTTTTGTTTTCATAACCAGAAGTGTTTGTTGTGCAGACTTCCCAGATTGATTAAACAAACTCTGTTCTACTTTGCCTAGCAATCTATTCCAGTAGCCGTTTATTGCTTCATATACAGAAAGCCATAGAGATTATTGCTTAATTAACATGGTTTATAACATTTCTAATGCGTCATATTAAAAAGTTATGAAAATTAAGTACTATGCATGCTTTGTAGTTCATTTTGAAACCTCTCAGAAGTTTTATAAAAGGTTATTTTGCATTAACAAGGTTTACAACAGTGCTTATGCATCATACTTTTTATAATTTCTTTATTACATACTATGCAGTAGGGATTTTTAAGAAGCCAGAGATATCAGACACATTAAGAGCTAATGTTGTCATTCAAAAGTCTATTTTAAATAAGTTAGCCTGTGTCCACAGAATGATGAGAACATCTAAACCAATGTGAATTTTATATTGCAAGATGTACTGAATATAAAGTAAATAAAATTAATCAGCTTGCAGCCTGACAGCTGAAACGCTGATCATCAGTAAACTATGATTTGAAATGTGACACCTAAGAAGAGGCACAACACTGAGAACCTGAAGATACCCATTGTGTTTGTAGGACATAAGCTTGTAGTACAGCAGTCTCAGGAACAGTCCCAAGTGGCAGCAGATACACCTAGTAAAGTGAATTTCCAGTAAAAGACAGTCTACGTTACTAGTTTAGCCACAATGTCAAAGAATCACTTGACAGAACTCATTCACCAGCTGTGATTCTTGAAGTCAGTGTGACCCAGACAGATCCATGATCGTCTGAGTTTTCCTCTTCCATTTCTTCCCTTTCTAGAGGGGCTGCAGAAATAGTTGTTTATTAAGACACATAAGGATGCTGGCTTAGGGGGTCCAAAGAGTGATTTGGGTGTTCTGCTGCTTCTTTGGCTTTTGGCTTTAGGGGACATCCAGATGCCCCTTTGTATTTCTGACTGAACCAAAGATTCAGGTGGACCTCAAAGACTAACAAGGAGCTTTATCTCTCTGTGATGCCCGATCCAAATCATCGGTTATGTAGTAAACTCTTAACTTCCTCGCATTTCACTATTGTCCACTCGCTACTCAAAACAAAAGAATTTTTGTTTTCTTCTCCATAATGTTGTAACAACTTCTTTGATCACTTCCAGCTTTCCAGGAAACACTACAGGCACGACAGGGCAAGACCTGCTAACACTGACCCAAATGCAAAGGACACAACAATGTGGAGAATCGTGGCTGTGTGTTACCCAGTACTGCTGGTATAGGAACTGTGTCTGCTACCACCTAAACCATTGGTCGTGCAGTTTAATTGGTTCAAGAGCAGATTGTACAGCCTTGAGCCTAACAAAAGGGAGTCAAAGACAAGGTGAAAGAAATACTGGGAAGAGGAACATGGACAACAAGGGCATGGAACAGTATAATTCAAATGAGGGATGGAGCTGGAAGCACAACTATGAGAGAAAACACAGAAAAAAAAGAGGAAACAGGGAAGAGCTGAAGTGCTGGAGAATGTAAAGGTATGGAAGAGAAGAAAGGGAAGGGCCTCATCTGCCTCTCACCATGTACCTGCTGGAGCATACTCCTACATGCACTGCAGTTTGAACAAGGGGAGTTAGAAGAAAGCTACCATTTAAATGGCTCAAGCAACAGACTGGCCTTGACTGAAATAGCAGAGGAAAACTCTCACGTAAGCAACCTTGCCAGCAGTGCTGAGGGGCAACAGCCTCCAGCAGCGAAACCAGAAAGCTCATTGCCAACGGGCCAGTGAACAATAATCCCTTTTTCTGCGTGCCTGTACATGCGCATGTGGGTAACCAATTCCTTTTTCCAGCTAGGGGCTGACAAGGGTAGCCACAGCCACAGCGGATTCCTTATGTGGCCAGTGCATCATTACCTTGCTACATGTGTTAGGGTTGTACCAAAAGGTCCCAGCCAGAACTAGAAAAATCGGTATGGAACAGCTAGCACTTCCACATATACTCTTAAAGCAGACTAGTGAAGAAAAGCCAAAACATGTCTTTTACTAATTTCTTAGAAACTAAAAAAGGTGACAGTACAAAGATCAACTTTTCCCCACACAAGAGAGACACACACACACACTCAAAGAGGAATCATATTTCTTATTTCCAAAGCATGGTACTTGCAGGGCAGATAAAAACAGCTCTTAAAGAGGTCATAGTTAAGAGCACACAGCAACTAAGAAAAGGAAATGCAGAATAATGAACCTCAAATAAATAAGGAGATTTCTTTCAGCCCTACTGCAATTTAGTATAGACACAAAACCGAAAATCTAATTTCAGTATGTATTCCATGAGGAACCGACTCAGTTCTCACTTTAAAAAGAAGCCTGAAATACCAAGAGAGACAGAAATGAATGCAAAACACAAGCACAATGATACAAAGGGACTGAAATTCACTATTCATTTTAAATAGAGGAGAAGGCCTTCTCTCTAAGTACTACATACATGGACTCAGGCTTGCAGTTACTGCAAGCAATTTTTCCTGCCAGACAGGTCAGCGATTTACACTACCTGTTCAAATTCCAATTCAAGTGCAACAACTAATTTTTACTATTGCCATTTTATCCACTTAAATGGGTAAAACCATTCTTTCTCGCCTTTGAAGGTATGTGTATTTTTATAGTCACAGCTATAATGGTTTCTGTGCCTCATGCCAGAGCTGGTTACATCCTGGATGAAAGAATGAGGTAACGCTACGCTCAGGCTTGTTAAAAGGAAGATATGCATTTTAAAAACCCACTACGTTATAAATGAATTCCAGAACAAGGTGTTGTTCTCCAGGCTCAGAGCCCTGTCCTGCAAGTGGTTCAAAGTGATGATCTCGAATCTTACTGAAGCACAACTCTGCAGCTGTGAAGGCCTGCACTGCGCACAGCTATTGCAATGTGTTTTACTTTTCCTCAATATGTATGCACTTCACAATGCAATAGCAATCTGAATTACAGTTTTTAATCAGTTAATTTTACATGAGCTGAAAAGAGGCATCTTTCAACTCAATGATTAATAGTTAAACTCCAAAGCAGGAAGCAAAAGTTTTCAAATAACCTACCTCTGACAATGCTTAATTTGTGAGGTGAGAGAGGTGGCTTGGGAACGGCATCTTTCTTTTTTTTGGTTGCAACTCCTGTGACACTTCTGTTCTTGAGAACATCTGTTCCCCAAATCATAACCGCTAGATTTTTTGTGTACTTTGAATCTCCTTGTGTTACTTGCAGCTGGTGCCATTTCTCCTCATCTACCCAAATTCCACTGCCAAGATGGACCTAGAAGGTAGTAATAATAACAACTTATCTATGGTATGTAGCACACAACAGTATCCAAGTGCTGTAGGAACATTAATATTAGGTACTATAATAACAGTAATTAGGGCTGAACAAATCCTAATTCTTTTGCCTAATTCTGAAACTTCTCCAACTTTGTGGGTCAGGGATTTCAAGTCAACCTCTTCCAGAATATATAGTTCCTTTTTGTTCTCAGTTATTTTTACTCTCTACTTTTTCGCCCCCACATAACCTACCACCTGAAAGACTATTTTCAGGAATAAAGAGAGAAGGAGGAAACAGTAAACACATCCAGTATTATAAAGGTATGCACAGCATATAAATCAAGCAGTTGCACCAGCCTAATTCAGGAGTAGGATGAAAACATCTTCAGTGTGAAAGCTTCCCTTTGGCTGAAACAGACTTTACCAAAAGCATAATTTGGAGGCAGTAGAGAGGGAAATACTTCCTAAGTCATATCCTCTACCTGTCAGCACAATTCAACCTGATTGTTTAAAGTAACTGGAAGGGGAGAAGGGATTTTGAGACCTACGTTTTAAATATAAGCCAATAGTTTGGAAGTTTCGTAAACTTCCAATTCTATCGTGAGTTTGCCTACAATCAATCTATCCACATGAACACTTCTTTGTGGTAAGGTAATGACCCATTGCTGAAACGTCATCCACTTTCCATTACCCAGACAACAGGGAGTAGAGGTATTTCATCGAAGTAGCAAAGCAGGATAATATGGGTACTGGAAAATGCAGCGTGAAGCCATTTCAGTCTCCAGAAGGAAGCTGCTCGAGTCTAGTTGTGCTTATTAGCCTTGCACAGCATTGACTATGCTGCGCTGACTCCCACAGAGCTACACCGTATCTCTAGTCCAAGATTCCCATTGCTCCAGGCTTAAGACGAATGAAGGATGAGTATCCAAGTACCATCCTTAGGCTGGCACTATGTAAGTTTGAACTGAAGTCGTGGTTATCAGGACTCAGGTCAAGGAACAGCAAGGAAAATAGTAATGAGCAATCACTAGTGATCAGCACAGGTCTGACAGGAGTGCAAGCAGTAAGCCCAGCTGGACACAAACGCTGACCCTGTGTGGAACAACAGAGAATACTTTGCACTGTGTATGTATAGGGTCCTAATTCCTGAAGCGATGACACCTGCACTGCCTCTGCACGCAGAGAGCTTTGTTCACACGGTGATGAACTTCACTGGGTTGGACCAACACTTGCTCATCACCCCTGACAAGCTAATGAGTGACCTAGCTATACTCATTACTGGTAAGGGTTTGCAGCACTGGAAAGGAAGAAGATAGATCTTCCTTCCAGATAATTCTGCAAAAGTACAAAATACCAAATATATGTATCAATTGGATTGTTATATCCAAAATCTGGGTCTCGTAAAATCTGATCAATTGGAGGTTCTTTCTATAACACTAATGCTTTAATACAAACCTACTGCCTCCTCACCATTAAAAAAATTATACGGCAAAACTATATTAAGAGACTGTTTGCCTTAACTGTTTTGCTCTCAGTTTTTCATGGTTTTACTGTTTTCATGTGGCATTACATAAACTGTGGCTGCTACCCATACAGATCTGAAGAGTATCACATAAGTCCTATTAAATGCAATGAAAATTGGACAAAGCTACTGTAAAATTTTATATACCCATAATTTTACTGCCTGTATTCAACCAAATACCATTTTTCCTTTAAATGGAAACGTGCTTTAATTATTAATGAAGGCTATAACCCAAAGATCCTTTTTATTATTACAACAGCATCCTTCAAAAGCAACTAGTTGTTTAAAACCTTAAATAGAAAAATATGAATGGTTTGGCTACCAGCTACCTTATAAAAAACAAATGAAAAGTCTAACTTCCTCAAAGTATAAAACCATAAAGCAAGCTGCCTCTCCTGCAGAATTTTCAGCACTAAAGGGATTTTAAGAAGCTTTTCACAAGTCCACATGGTACTTAGATTTTGGAATGCACAGAAATTGAACTAGCAATAAACACAACATGAACACCCCTTTTTTTCCTTCCTTCTCTGTTGTCAAGCCTCTTCATAATTGCTTTAAAAAAAAAAAATCATACTCTTCTGGTGCTCTCTACATATTTTATAAGACAACTTCAATCAGAGTGAGCAGCCTGCACTCAGACAATGATCATGTTACAGTTATAATTCAGTTATTTCTCTCTTGATCTTGGAAAAGTTATCTGTAAAAATGAGTATAGGTTACCAACTAAGATTAGAAATGTTGTGACATGCCAAATATTAGATGTCTGTATTACATTAGTTGTAGGGACTGTATTTGATCAAAACTGATTCCCCTCTGCCGAAAGTTAGGGTTTGTCATTGCTAAAGACTCTAGTCTCTGAAGCTACTGCGTTATTCATCAGCTTTAAGTTATTTAAAAGAAACCAACAAGTTACAGCAAGTATTTTTAATATTTATGTTTCAGATCATCTCTTCTTTGAGCATGCTTCATTTATTAAAAAGTTATCACTGGCATGAAATACCTATGGTAACAGCAGCTACGTGACAGACAGCCACAGACAGTCTCCCTTTATCTATTTCTAGCACTGTTAGAGCAAGGAATTTAATCTGTCCATGTCTCAGTTTACCTCTCTGTAAAACAGGCTTGGTAGTGTTTCCCAGTACTCCTACAGCTACAGGAAGCTTATTGTACTCCAGATTCAGAAGCCATCTCCTCCTTGCTAGAATATCTGCCCCATGGTCCAGACCCCTGGCTTGATGAAATCAATGGGAACTTTACCCCCAACTTCAGCAACTGTAGGACCAACCTCCAAGCACAATGCAACGGAAACAGCAAATTCAAAGCAATGCTCACCACCGTTACTGCACTAACATGGGCAACATATCTAAAATGTATCTCAGAATATTAACTTTTTTTTCCTGCCCTTCCCCTCCCCTTTTCTTCAAATGAATGCCATAGGTTCGTTTTCAGTTAACTGTTTTCCCTCCGGACAGGAGAGATTTATCTGCTTTGAAAGAATCCTACTAAGATCAAATCTGATGTCACAAAGGGCAAGATTTCTAAAAGTCTTTCAACTACTCAAGTGGTGCATGTCAATAAAGGAGTAATGAAAAAAAGGGCATAAATAAGGAAAACTGAAGAAAAAACACCCTTCAACGCTCTAAATACAGTATTAGTTCACATTTCTGGCATCTGAGCTGGCTGAAGCCCCAGTAAATAGGCAAACAAAGAAAAGAATTAAATTACAAAAAGAAAGCTACAGATATTAATATCTGTAAAGACAGAGAAAACTTCAGCAACAGAAGTGCCAAGAAGCTGTCAGATGAAATGAAGGTGCAGGAAAAGTTGCATATAAATACTGGACATGCCCTATCCTACAAACCTTTTCCAGAAAAAAAAAGCAGTAAACGAAACTCTCACAGTAATATATCCTAAGTTTTCATTGCACAAACACACACAAAATATAGAAGCAAATGACATACGTTAAATGTATTAGCAAGATAGCAAGAAAAGCTATCTGAACCAATACCTGTCAAACTGCCAAGATTACACTATTTTTCACACACATTTTGTCCTCAACAATTATGTCCAATTCATCTTCAAGAATGACAGACACTTGTGCAGTCAATCTTGTAATACAAATCTGAAAATGTAATATTTCATGCTATGCCATCAGTAATTCCACTGTATGTCAAAGCTGAAATGAACGTTTCCTCCTAAAAGGTTCTCAGATTATGGTACCGAATGCATACTTATCCTAAGAAACAGGATCTGCATAGGCAATTCTGAAGGACATACAGTTTTGTGAAGGAAATATAATGTTCATTTAACACTAATGGCAACAGCTATAAAAGCAGACCTTGGAAGATTAGCGGACAATGTGTTTAACAGGCTGAAGTCTGAAAAAACTATGTCATGTTCTGGCAAACTGTACATAGATGGTATTTCACCAGCTTTATAAAAGCATCTGGAAAGTAGCACTACATCAGCTCAGTTCAGTGGCAATGCTCCCATTGGATTCCAGGGAGCTTATTTTCATTTCGGGGTTCATAATTACAAACTGGACTCCAATCAAACCATGAAGGCTTCTCTGCAACAGGACTACAGCACACTAAAAAAGTTGAAGACCTTTTAGGAAGAAGTGTTTCTGTTAAGTAGACTAATATAACTTTATAATGTGGGTTACTGACTTCAGTCTAAATTCAGGGAATTTATGTATGTCACCAATTGAAGCCTCTCTCAATGTGCTTGCGCATGTGTATTTAATAATTATACTTCTTGTGTTACACAGCATTCAATGCTCTCATCACTGAGGGTGTTTTTAATGCTGTTCGTATTTGTGTAATTTGATAATTTTTCTCAGCATAATAGCATGCTTTTATAAAAACTGAGGAAGTTTGTAGAAGCTGCTACCATACAAAACCCCTGAGATTATGAAAATTTCACATGAAAATTGCCTGATGGACATTTAGAAATTATTCATGCTATATTTAATTTTAAATACCTTTCCATTCTCGAGAATATACTTGTCCATTACTGGAACAGGGGCAGGATAGTACGTTGATGTATTTGCTTCTTCACTGAAGGTCTTCTGTACCTCAGGTTCAGGCTCAATTGATTCTGGTTTTACTTTTTCAAGCTCAATGGCAGGTCCTAGACAGTTAAGAAAAAAGAGCTGTCTGCTATCCCAGAGAACATGAAATCAATCACTTCATCACCCATGGTTAGCAAAGAATAACACATTAGTCATGCTCATTTTAAAGTCAGAAATCGCAGTCTAAACCAAAATCCTACTTCTGAATGTCAACAAATAAAAGCAGGATAAGCAACTCTGCTTTATAAACACTAAAATGTTTAAATTTCATTTAAATGTTTAATTGCATTTTTAAAGCCTATGGTCTGTTACAGAGAGGGGTTAGATTGCTGCAATGTACACTATGCAAACTATGTTAAATAACAGTGAAATGATAAACCAGAAGCAACAACAATAATTATTCAGATATGAAAATTACTACATAGTTGCACAGAAACTTGCATTATTTACTGTGATAATTATATAAATCATCCATATAGAAGAATAAATTTAATAGAAACATTAAATCTCTTTAGGTATAACAGGTATATATTAAAAATAGTGAGGATCTACAGAAATGCTATAAAGGAAACAGGCTTAGGCTACTTGTGCTGAAGTATCACGCATAGAAAGAATATTCAAGGTTACAAAATAAAACCCCACACATAAATCAGAATTTTGATTGTCCAATCGATCCAACACACCGATTTTTATTTTTAATGTATTCAACAAAAATTAAGCACAAATTAAAGAACAGAATACTACTAAGCATATGCTTGAAGCTTCAAAGAAGGATAATTATTGTCAGTCATCAACTTTTTTTCAGATCAAATTTAAAGTGTTCCTATAAAGGCAGAAGAAGAAAATAAAATAATTTGTGAACTGGAATTCATTATTCCATTCATTGCAGCAGTTACACCAGAAGTCTAGGAGCAGGATACAGCCCGAAGCCTATCACCATCTCTTGACATCTGTCTCTAGGCTCACAAGAAGCTCCAGCAGTCATTGAAGTTCCACGCGGGGTCAGCGGTTCACTTACACCGCAAAGTTGCCAGCTTGGACCCTGGACATCATGGTAATCGACCACTTCCAAGAAGTATAAGGATAAACTCACCCACGTGGAAGAAATACATCTTACCAGGTTGGAGCTGAGAGCACAGCAGCACTCTGGAGCCCAACCTTAACATCTTCAACAAACGACAATTCAATAATCGGGTCACCGTCACGGTTCAACATCCCTCCTCAGTGTTTGTACACACAGACCAAGCCCTGAATTGATCTAACTCTGCAAGTCCAGCTGGCATCAGAGCTCACGTCTTGAATCATGTATCTTAAGTAGCTCCTGTACCTGGAATAAGCAATGCATTCATTCCTCCTCCTTTGTGCAGTGTCAATTAGAGATTACTATACAGCGATATCAGCATTTCCTCCACTGTCAGCATTTGATATTTACCCTATAGCTTATTCTACACCTACACAGGTAGCTAAATGTCCTCGGCTGACAGCCACTTGACGCTCAGCAACAACTAAGAGAGCCATATCCAATGCAAGTATGGCACAAATAGATCAGAAAAAGATACCATTTTCATTATAAATTCATAGTCATCTTCACAACGCCTCCACTATCACCCATATATAATGGCAGGCCCAAGATAAACTAAACTTTGTAAACTTGAGACTGCTAAACCGATTCAGACTGGAGGCCAAATCTGGCCTGATTAAACCACCCAAAGCCTGCACACTTCTCAGTGTGGGCAGACCTGAACAAGTAGATGCAGTGACGTAACTGCCTGTGCGAACGTAAGACGTGATCTTTTAGCTGTTACTTTAAGAACACATTCTTCAACACCGTGCTATGTTGAGCTTCCTTATACTGTGCAAGTCACGTTGAGGAAGACACCTGAGTACAACCACCTCCTTCCCAGAAGGAAACGTTTATCTCAGTTTAAACACTTCATTACTAACAGTCTTTTAGACTGAAGAAGCCTTTTACTGTTTTGTTCATAGTAATATATTGACACAGCTGGGATTTGGTTTCCAGCATTCCCCAAGACAAACAGCTGATGGAAGTCCACGACAACCATAGCTCTAACAGGTCAGAAAAACCTCTACTGCAATATTTTACTGCTTAGAAGTCACCAACAGAAAGCCTTTAAAACACTTTCTTATGTTCTGCTCATTTTTACTTCCCAAACAGAAATCTGCCTCTAACAAGGCAGTCTTCACAGCTGCTTTTACCAACTACTACAGACACAATTTTCAACCCAGCATGTTGTGAATGCAACCTGCATTATTGCCTTATGGCTAATGTGAGTTGTGTGCCCACAACAGGAGTTGTGTACCACGTACCACACTCCAATGGGCTCCTCTCTCTGTAGATCTTGTGCTCGGTATCTTATGCTAAAGTTGAGGAATGGGACATACAAAAATATCTGACCCTACCTAAAGGCTTAACGATGATAGTACTTACATAATAAAGATCACCAAAAAAAAAAAAAAAAAAGAGACAATTCTTCAGACAGAATACAAAACCGAAACAAATTGCAAGATCTCTCTCCTTCTGACTACAAAGTTTCCGTAATATCCGAGAAGCCAGCAAGATCAAACGCAGGATGAAGAGGTAGGAAGCTTCCCTTCATCACCTCTTTTCCTCAGAAACGAATCTTAGGCTACATGTTGCTCAGGAATTAGTAAATAAGCCAAAATAAACAAATCATAAAGTGGTCAATATACATTTGTAAGCAGCAAGCTGTTTTTCCACATGGTCTACCAGAACTTGAACAAAAACAACAGGAGTCTGAGAAGGGGAAATATTATACATGTATCTGGTACTTCCTGTACTCATACTTGATAGAAACCTTGGGCTTTTTTTTACATCAGAAAGCTAAACAAATCTAGAAAAGCTGAATAGTAGTAATTCTTTACATGTGGTAAGACAAAAATACCATTTCCTTCTCCCTACCCTGGTGTCAGTCCGAAGACACTGTAAACTGGATCACTGAAATTAAACTGAGATTAAAAATAACTCCTTGGAGGGTTGTGTGTGAGCTGATGAATGAATGTGAATGAATAAAGGTGAATATACCCTCTGACTTCAGAGCAGCACTAATTCTTAGCAATACAGCATGAGAATGCGGTACTTCTCAGGGACCAAACTACATCCACTATTATCCCTGATACAACTTCACTACTCCTGCCCATGTACTATCATAGTAAACTGCACAGATCCTACCCTGGAGACAACTGTTTTTTCAAAAGTTATTGAAATTCTTATCTTTTGCAATCCAAGGACTATTTAAAATTAGCCCTACAAGGAAGAGTCAGTGATTTACTTCTCTAAATCACCTTACTCTCTGTTGATAAAGCGAGGGCAAATCAATGTGTTCTCAGGTGCAGCAGCACAAAGATAAACCTCAAAGGCCTACGATGGCAGGGCTTCCTCATCCCAAAGTGAGCAAGGGAGAAGTGGTGGTGTCTGCACACATTCTTCCAGGAGCTCACAAGAGGGATATTGTAACATCTCCCATGGTATTCCTCCCTGCTTTGGTCCCTAGAGCCCTGGTCAAATGCTGGCCTCCTCCCCAGAAGGGATCTGCTGGGCACCAGCATATCAAAATCATAAAGAAGCTTCACTATATCCCCAGGGATCAGATCAGTACCGATGTCACTACTGTCATTTACCACATCTGCTTTCAAGGCTCTTTTAAAACAAAGAGCAATTCAGTGAACACCTTGTGAAAGATTAAGAACCTCACTCTTCCCCCAAGTTTTGTAGCAAAGATGAAGACCTGGGTCTAAAGCAGAATACCCCGACTTCCAGCTTCTCACTGAAATCTGCATATTGATGGGAAATTAGGAGACTGAATACTTGACTGAATGTTAGCTCAAGAGGCTGTTCTATATTTGATCTGCAAGTTTAAAATGGCAACAGGCACGCGTTTCCCACAGCTGCGATTCATCAGCACAAACCAGCTGTCATCTCATGCAAAGAAATCGCAAGTCTCTAAGGTGAAACAGCAATGCAATTAGTTTGCATTAAGTCCAGCCTGCTAGAAGTGCGGCGTAACATAAATTACATGTAATTTGAAACTCTAGGTTTAAGAGATCGCTGCAACAACCGAAGATGAATTCAGGACGTAATCTAGTTTCTGAACAATTTTCACAAATTATTCACATACCCAAACATACCTCATTTATAAGCTGGAAAAGTAAGGAAGACTAAAAGAAGTCTGCTTCTTGATTAAAAGTAGCACTTTTTCATACTGTCATCACACTCCCCAATTTACAATTTGCTGAAGATGTCTCTCTTTCTAATCATCCATAAATTTTATACTGATCTTTCTAGAATCTGGTTGTTTCTCTACTGTGATTGAGGCTACAAGGAAAGGCAAGAGTTGTCGGCAGTAACACTCTGGGTGAAGGACAGAGCCTGTGAAGGACAGAGCCCACAGGACCAAGTTCTACCTCTGTCATCCATGAGAAATTCTAAACAAGTAATAACAAGGGATTTTTTTGTAAGTTACCTCTAATTTGTATATGTCCAGGTATGTGATTTAATTTAAAGAACTTGTCTTCAATGTAACTGAGATTTATTTTCAGTTGTAAAGTAGATGCCAGACTGATACAACGGAAGTTCAAGCCCAGTATTTAGAGAAAATTCAGCATTTTTGCCAAGAGATTTTGGGAGTTTTGTTTGTTTCTTTTGGTTGGTTGGTTTCTTTCCCCTGTTTATTGTAAGCTTTCCTGATTCAGCTCAAGGAAAAAAAATGCATTCCTCCTTTCCTAAAGCGAAAGAAACAAGACCGAATTCAGAA
This sequence comes from Eurypyga helias, assembly GCF_000690775.1. NCBI lineage: Eukaryota > Metazoa > Chordata > Aves > Eurypygiformes > Eurypygidae > Eurypyga > Eurypyga helias. The sequence continues at coordinate 17,122 of NW_010240383.1, read as the reverse complement.
GCTGTCTCTATCTCATTGCTGGTCTCACCACTCAAACTGCTGTCAAGTCTACCAACTAAATTGGTATTTTACGCTGTTCAGCCCCATTGCCTGTGAACGTCTGGCTGGTGCTCCATTCACATAAATTCCAGCTAACTACTTGCAGATGAAGAAACATCTTTCCATCCAAGGAAAATTTTAGAAAGCTCAGTGGAATCTACTGCCAACCACATCATGTTTCTGAGACTGCAGAAACCTTGCCTATTTAGTTTTATTTAAAAATTAAGTAGAATGTTTATAATAAGTAATGACATTTTAATTATGCACAGTGTAACAGTGATGAGCATTCACAAACACCCAGTTTGAATTGTCAGATGCTACTTCGAGGCCCTGGCTCCAAACCTGCGGGCACACCTTGACACATGCTACAGCACAGGCACATGCTCTCCCAGGAACAAGTTTGTACAGGAATGTAACTCAGACTCACATGCAAACTGCATGCACTCCTTCCAAGTCAAGTAGAAGAGTCAATAACCAATTTACATGCAAAAAATAAGTTTCCAGATACACAAAGGCAGACATAAGAAACAGCATGCTAAGTTTGGATGCACAAATTTTAACCAAGTTTCAGTCACCCAGCAAATCTTCAACACAGCAGTACCACATTCTAATAGTAAATAAATATAAATTAGTAAAATATTTGAAGGTATTCCAAGGGTACCGTCTTCAAAGAAAATGATGAACTTTTTATTTGGTCTTTTTTCTCCCCATTTATTCCAACATTATGGTTAAATAATTGTTATAAACAAAAACAAATGAGCAATTGACTCAAGATACTTAAGATTTAAATCCAAATTACATAAACCTGCATTTAGTAACATGTGTTGATAAACGGGACACTAATATAAAGTTTTTTTAAATTATTCTCTAACAAATCAGTATTTTTCAAATAGCATGGCTGTTTAAAGCCACTGCTCAGTAGTGCAGGAATGTATCACATTCTAACAAGCTATTAATGGGAAGAGGGGGCAGAAAACTGAAGGTAACACAGTCACTTACATAACAATAAACAAAATTCCTAACTGAAAAGAATAAAATAATTTTAGCCCAAATATTCATACCACTGCCTTTTCTTTCTTTCTTCTTTTTTTTTCTTTTTAAACTGGAACATACTGGTATATTTTTGCAGATGACACTTTATTATCTTTTTCAGTATATACTGGAAGGTCAGAGGCTCTTTAAAATACAGCTGCTTAAAATGGAACTCTGATTCAACCATACCAGCACAAAGACCTCTACTATCATTAACGAAAAACCCAGACGTACATAGCATACAAATCCGACACATATTGTACAGTCATAGCAGAAAACCCTTTTAACATTCAATGTCCAGTTTAGCAACCACTGCTATTCTTCAAGTAAGTTTCCATTACTATTGATCACACTTGCAAAATTCATTAAAACTAGTCCCATTTAAGTCCGGCACTTACCACTACCTAGTCTTAGAAGCAGTACATCCTGGAGTCTCCTGTTCAAGTCTCTGAGCTCTTTCATTTCTGACATGAGTGCCCCATACTCCTTTAGCTTCTTTGCCTGCTGCACAAGCTGTCTCCGCGTCCTCTCAAGCTCCTGTTGAATGTGTCTCATTTCTTCTTGTTGCTGTTGGTAACTCCTCAGCAATTCTTCATACAGAATCCGAGGAACTACAGCATCGTCCATGTTGTTCATACTTTCTGAAGTCTCCATAAAAGCCTCCTCAGGGCTGGAAGTATTACTGAGACTCATCCCATTCTGTTTTTCAAGCCGAGCAACAACTGCTTCAATGCTTTTGTGTGTACCTTCACTTTGTTTCCTGCCATCTTGTCTCTGCATGTTACAAATAAAAACAAAAAAAGAAAAAAAAAAATTAGGAGACCAGTAAGGGGTAATACACATTAAAATTCTACAGGCTTGGGAACCATTAATAGTCGTGTTTTCCAAAAAAAGCAGGACAAAGTCTGCCTGCAAAAATGTTTTGCCTAACAGATTTGTGTGGATCTAACATCTAGCATGCACACATAATTCAGCTAAAGGCACGTACAAACTTCTGAGGCAGCTAACGACCTTTCTTTCTGCATTTGTGCAGCACTTGCAAGCTGAGTGTATATAGGTCACTTAATTCCATATAGAAAGATAATTACTTTCTTTTTTAAAAAATTGCATCTGGATGTCTTTGCTTTTAAAGTTTACCCTTAACATTTAGATTTCCAACAGCAATTGATTTTCTGGTAAGTAAGAGAAAGAATCAACTATGTGCAGCATTTGTCAGCTGTAAGGACGTCTGAGATAAAAGCAGCATACCATACAAGGTGTTTTGTGAACAGAGGGCTTGTCCTTCCCACGCTTTGGGAGACAAACCCTTCTCTGACTATTCTTCCAGCACCTTCACCCAACTGCTGAATCCAAGTGCCTGAGTTAACACTACCAGCAAACACTGAAAGGGCAGAAGTTGGAAACAGAATGTGTCATCAAGTCTCCTCTTCCTGATCAACCGATTCCTTCTGTATTAGTACTGCATTGCAGAGGCTTCATCTCCTTTGAACTCTCAGCAGCAATTTACCTTCAGTCATCTGCACAAAGCCTACAAGTTCAAGCACACCTCTTTTCTAGGGCCTGGATTGCGGTCTTAAAATGTGACAGCATAGGTAAAAGTCACTAAGTTTTATTGGCCAAATACAGAAAAGGCATTTGAACTTCCAAGCAAATGCAAGGAAAGCAAATGTCGCTCATAGGTTAGAGACAAGAAGCTGACACTATCAATTCCCATACCACAATACCCATGAGTAATGTGGCAGAAAATTAGATTATTTGATGTTACGCCTGCTCCACTCTAAATAAAAATAAAATACATGCTGTCCCACCATAAAGAAATGTACTAGTACCATTCCTGCAGCTGCAAAACACATGAAGCCACAGAGCAGTATTTTATTCTGAAGGTTGGCAGACTTTTAAAGAAATCATCTGATATCAAGAAATAAATACATTTACATAGTGGGTTTCTGGCATCTGGACCTAAAAAGGCAACTGGCAGTGATAACGGAGGGATGCAGTCCTGTCCATTTGTCTGCTCACCCGCTGCTGTAGTTAGGAATTCTCAGAGCACCCCTTCCAATTCCAAACAAGCAGCGTGCAATAGGTCACAAGTGCCACCAAGAACAGCTGCTCGACATCCATGTAACTGGGGACTTTTAAATCATTCTGACCCAAAGTGGAAGAGCATTGTTCCAAAAATCTCAAATGGCAATTAAACTGTGCAGACAGTATAAACAGGAAAATGTTCAGTGGCACATAAATCAGGTTTTGAAACCCGTACCCCACCCCCCCACACACAATCTGACCCGATTTCTCCAAACACAATATTTTAAGGGGATCAAAAGCAGCCTGAAATTCTTAAGCTATGACATCTGTATATGCCCCAAGCACTCCCAAAATAAAAAAATAAAGGAAAAGAAAAAAAAGAAAAAAAAAAAGGAAATACTTCAGTACCTTACTGTGTCTAAGCTCCACATCTTCTTCCCCATAATCTGTAACCTCCCCAGCTTCTTCTATGTGATTGAGAGAGAGTTTGGGGATTTTAATTTTCTTCTGCATCACACTGTTCTCAAGGTCAGTTTTGTCCTCTAAAATGTATATTAAAAATAAGATTTTGTTACATTAACAAGTGTTCTTATTTCCACATACTACACGACTTAGGCAAGACCAGTTTAAAAAAAACAAACAAACAAACAAAACAAACTCCCATGCTTCAATTCCCTCTTAATACTATGATCAAATTGATCCATGGTGTAACTCAACTGATGTCCACTGACAGTTCTAGAGTTTCAACAGGGGATCAACCTGGCCAAACACAAGAATAAATATTACAAGATGCCAAGCTAAACTCATGCGAGTGATCAAAAGGGTCAATGATAGCTTGTACTATCACTTGTAGCTTGTACTATTACTATAGTAAGAGTTAAAAGATGCTGTAAATAAAGTAACTTTGTAAAATCCATCCGTATTGCTTTAAGTTATGTTGTAATACCTAAACAGTATTTTCATATTCATAATCTGTTACTGCAGTTCAGACCCAGCTTAGGTTTAAAGTGACAATAAACTTGGTAATACATCCTACACTCTAACCACCACCCATCAGCAGCACAGATCTATTTGCACACACGTCAGATGATGCTGTTGTGCAAAGCGCAGGGCTGGAAAAGGAGATGCTGTGGGATAAGCTGAAAGGGCAATACAGAGAAGTTGCATATGACCAAATCTGTAACCCCTATTTCATCAGTTCAAGGGACTATCCTTTTCCTGTAGATACACAAAGCCAATAAACGGTTATATTAGTCTTTGAATTACATTACAAAACTGAAGTAAAATACTTTCATGTCTGAAGCATTCTAACATATCCCAAAATGAAGTATTTCAAAATGTTATTCTGAAAATAAGTTAGAAATATTTTAGTATTCCTGAAAAAGTGCAGAGGGGATAAGGAATCAAGAGTATTGTCTCCCCAAATGTTTGTGATCCATAAAATACTTGCGGAGGAGACAAGGTCTTAAAAGACTCAGAATCTTGAGACATTGACAAGAAGAAATGCATTTAAACTCTGAAGTGTTGTCTTTCTACACCGAAAGCTTATTCATAAGAAAACATCTTGAGTTTTCTTATCCACCTGCAAACTGCATTTCAAAGTGTCCCATGAATATTTTTGAAAGTGCCAATGAGGATGGCATTTGTGAGTGCTTAGTTGCATTGACTTTTGCTTTCTCGAATTAGCATCTCTCCACAGGACCTCGAAATGGTTAGTGTTGACAGTGTAGAACAGGGAAACAAAGGTAAATCACTGTTTAATGAGGAGCAAGGCATTCATTAGAAATGAATTACACAGATGAATGCAATTCATTTTGCTACAGATAGAAATGGATCTCTTGTAGGCAAATGGTGATATTACAGCCCAAGGCTATGTAAAGAGAAGAGGCACAGAACATGCAGAATAAGACATTAGACAACCTGAAATGGAATGCAGATGGTAGCAATAAATACTAAGACAGATGCAAAAAGAAACAGATAAACAACAGAAAACAGCTATGCTTATTTTAGATCATTCTCCATTCCCCAGAGCATCAGGGATGCTTATCCCAGTAAAACAAAAAGGCAATCCAACTGTTTCAGTTTTGAAAAATAAACCCCTATGTTTTCATTTATCTGGAAAGTGTAGGTTCATCAGAAAAGTGATATAACCCAATTCTACTGCCAGAGCAGAGAAGAAAATAAGAGAGCCCTTAGGAAAAAAAAAAAAAAAAATCAAAGTTGCAGACTACAGGGCAGACTGATGGGTATTGGCATGCTCTTGAAAGGACAGAAATTTAAGAATAAATAAATACATATAGAATGAAAAAAAAAACCCAAACCACCACCTTTTTCCTGTGACTACGTATTTTGGGGTATCTGATGGACTGAGGAATCCTTTGTTAAAATATGTTCTCACAGTTCCTTAGAGGAAGAGCAGCACACACATACTGCAGAGCCAGCTCCTCTGCTCTGCCAAATCATCTTCCACAGAACGTGCAGAGGAACTCCTACATTTAAAGAATGTAGATCAGTTTCAATGCTCCGAAATAACCCTTGGCCTCACAACAAGATGGACACAATCCAATTACTTCACACAGTTAAAAGAAAAAAAGAAATCATCTGTTGGCAACTAACTGAGGTCATCAGTAGCCAGAACCCCATGCAAACTGGAAATGGGCACTAGCCGTTCTTCCCATGGCCAGGGAAAAGTAAGTCTTGAAATGCTCATGGAAAGGGGTCACAGGGGGGTAAGTGGATGTGCAGACTACAGTGGAAGTCAGCAAATATTTTCCAATGAATAAAATAACATTAAAACAAAAACAATTTGGAAGAACAGAAATATTTATCTTTTGATTTTGGCTTTTTAACAATTTACAAAGGTTAAAAACACATCTTAAGGACTGAACAACAGAAATGGAAGAAAATACTTAGTTTGGGGTCAAAGAAAACAATGCAAATTATCTGAACCCTTCATTCTCTCCACTCCCCTCCTAATTTCTCAGTTTGCCTATAAAATCTATGTTTGCAAAACTTCACTGATGGACTGAAGGTAAAAATGTATTTACATACCTCCTTACAAATGCTTAGTTTATACATTACTGGAGTGTAAATATCAGCATGGTTTTCTTCTATGTTGGCAAAAATTTTCATTTGACTTATTGATTTTACTGCTTATCCTGTAAATTAATCAGTAAGAAAGGAACTCCCTACTCCCCACACAGAATTTAAAGAAACAACGGTGAAAATGATTTCATGTAAGTTAAAGCTCAAGAGTTTTTAATTTAATAATTGCACAAATAACTGAACGGCCCTCTGCCTTCCAAAACCAGTCTGTGTAATATTTTCTTACATACGCTCTGGTCTTTGTAGCCCTATTTATACCTAGCACAATTTATCTAGTGTGAAACAGCCTATTTATTTATTTATTTAGGTGCAGTTTTAACCACTGTTGTCTTTTACATTAGCTGAAGACAGAGCCAGTAAAACCTCATTCTGAATTTGAGACTGGCTCTTGTTCTGTAAATATTAATGGAATTTGGAAAGGGGCAGGAGGGAGCAAGAGGAGACCAGGCGGAGGGGTAGGAGAAACATGAAGGCTTTGCGGTTCTTCTTAGGGCTCTGTTTGTCGTTGTGCCAGTCTACAGGAGACAGGTGCAAAAGAATAATCCAGCTGAAAGCAAGGCACACATGATTTTGAGTCAGAAGAAAAGCAGGATATGAACCAACGGCTGTGTAAGCTGCGTTCAGTGCCTAAAGCTACAGAGTACGCTAAGAGAGAGTAGGGCTGTCCTAGAAACGTCGTAGCTCAGAGACTCATTTTGCAATGACCTGAATCATTTGTCTGGACTTTGTCAACAGTCATTTAAACCTTGCCACAAGTTAAAAATCACACCTTCCCTTAGGTGGCTGCGATTAGATTGTCCTAAAGTTGTGTCTATTCTCCTTATACATGGAAAAAGTGGTTCAGTGATACCAGCTCCTCAGAACTAGCGCTAAACACGCCCAGTTAAGTAACAAAATACACCGAGTAGAAGCCTGATTCAAGAACGGACAACATTGATGCTGTCTGTCCGTTACTGGGAAGGGACATCCTGGAAGACACATGTAAATTAGGAAAAATTGCTTTTGCACACAGTAACCATAATGCCAGAAAGAGAGCGTGGTATTCTGTGACTCGACCTACAGAATGAAGCATGCTGGAAGAACTGTGCTCCAGGAAAAGGTCAGTCTTGGAGAGATTTTACCAGTCAATTCCACAAGGTACCGAAGTACGTGGCTGGAGAGCCAGTGCACGTGACAGCATCGCTCCCCGTACGGTCATTTACCAAAGCCGTTCGGCTAGTAAGAAAAAAGTGAACTGCTGAGATTGGGAAGACATTTGGCCTCAGAAGAGCTGAAATAAAGAAACGCCAAAACAGCAACCCTGTCAACTAGAAAATAATAAACTGTTCCTGGGATGTTTTCTTCAGTCAGGCCTTCGTTTCAGTGTTAGGATAGGGGGAGATCCAGGCCAAAAGGTAATAGCTTGAGATCTAGAGTGGCAGGGAACAGAGACAGACAAAGCGACTGTGACAGAGAAGGAAGCAATTTGGTTAAATTCCAGTAAAAATATGTTAGTGCTCTAAAACTGAAAACCCCATCATGGGAGGTAGAATAGAACTATGGAAATCTCAGTGTCTCCTTAAAACATTCCTTACTTTCTAATGCAGAAGTAAAGGGCTGAACACACTAATCCCTTCAAAAAGACCAGTTCAAATGCTGACTTTTTTCTACCTTTGGAGTAAAAGCTGGAAAAATAGAGGAAGACTGCTCTGCACTCCAAATGGATGAAGGATGGCAGGTCTGGGATCAGTCCAAGTAAGGGGTTTGGCAATGCTATAAATCTTACAATAATAAAATGAAAGAATCTTGAGCAAAATTCATCCTTCCCCTAAGCCTTCAAAAAAATTCCACCCCTTGTGAAAAATGATATACTGACAGATGAAAAAATTCACCATCACCCTTTCCATTTCCAGGCATACACCCAACACATATGGGCAACACCTGTATAAAAATTCCCCCCACACTGCTGCAGTGAATTGCTTTGGTACTGATTTAGCCAGGTTGCTTCGACAGAGCAGAGGAAGTAGTCATCTGCCTAGGCAGGGTGTGCATCGGTTACAGTTCATAAAGCGAAAGACAACAAAGCAAAAACCCACAACCAAGGGTATACTTGGTGTCTCAAAGCACGACACAGCACGGATTCGTAAGTGGCTCTTACACATAAATAAACAATAATCAATGTTGCTGTGAAAAGGAATTATCTGAAGCTGGGAAAAGTAATTATATATTACTTTCTTAGCTAATTTAATGCAAACATTAAAGAAGGACTTTAACAGGAAAAAGTGAAAAGATTTCAGAAAATGTAACGATCCTGCAGGCTCAGAAGGTATTTAAGAAACAGAGGAAGAAATATTTGTCCCATAAAAACACCTCTGAGCTAGTAGTACACTGAGATTAAGACCACGACTAAAGAAGGAGAAACTCAGAATGACAGTAACAGGCAACACGAGGTAATGGACAGCAGTAGAAATGCCAAAGTTACAGGTGCTATTGAACTTGGTGCAGCTAAAAGGAGGGAGCGTGTGGGAAAGAGGGGTCAACTGGGTGCTGACACAGCCCATTCAGAATTTGCATAGTATCATGCACCTTATTGTTTTACACTTTTCGGCAGACTAGGAGAGCTTTGTTGGAAGGAGAGAGAAAAAGATTACAGAAATAAACACAGGGCACAGTGAAAACACTACATGAAGTACAGTTAGCTGGACAGAAAGGTACAGTTGGGTGTAAGCAACAAAGCAGAAGAAAAAGAGTAAGAGAGAGCAAGAGTTTGGCTTGGGGATGACAGAAAAGATGATTTTCCCTCCTCACTCTAAAATGAAGCCACACGGACAAAAATGATGGGAAAATATGTTGGTCCATCCTAAGCATAAGCATGTCAGAAAGGGAAGCTGACAACAAATTTAAGTGAGACAAGATAGTAATCAAAAGGCAGAGCGGAGAGTTGCCATCATCTGGGCTAGCAACAGCCCCAAAAAATTAAGAACTAAATAGCCCAGCAGCACTTCCCCATAAAGAGAAGATGACAATAAATACACAGACAAGTGACTAGAAGAATGTCTTTAGAACAAAAAGAAAAGCGAGCAAAGTAGCCATGGAAGAACAGTGGATCAACACTGTGACAGGAAGGGCCAACAAGCATGTGAAGGTGAAGACATGTTCTTGAGGAACAGGCCAAAAAGGCTGTTACATCACGTGAAATGAATTTCTATTAAGTGTGAACAATAGGAAAGCAAGTGAAAATAATTCTTAATCAGATTGGGAAAGAGCAAGATAGAAAGGTATTTAACGACTGCTTGACAGGTTTAGAGATGATGGATAAGAAGGATGTTGTGTCAGAAGCCTGAACGAAGATGATGAAGAACAAGCCACAACTCCTTTGTACAAAGGCACTAAAAGAACAAGGAGAAAGATTTAGGAGCCAAACTCCTACAAAAGCAGAGGACAGATTATATAAACAACTTCTATCTCTAAGTTGTGTCTGAAATGCTACATCAAGACTGGCTCCCCTTCATTAATATTCTATATAATAATACAAGTAGATTCCCAGAGCATGGACTTGCTGCTGCTCTCACAAGAACCAAACCTACTCTGAAGGGACAAATGTCGAAGTCGGACTACACACTTTTTCTTCCAGTGAAACAACAGAGATCTTCAGTTTAATACTGCTAGAATTGAGTCTCGTTGATATCAACCCCCTATGTAGTTAGATTTCTAATGCACATGAAGATATTCACAAATTCTGTAATATTCTCCTTTTGCAGGTGTAGATTTATCAGCAGATTGTTCAGGTTTACTACCTGAGTATCATCCCAGATATAAGTCAGATCTGCGCTGCAAGAACAACTTAGAATACATATTCTTTCTTATTGTCAATTAATAATATGAAACCTGTTTCTTAACTCTAAAGTTAATAAAGTCACTTCAAAAATAATTAGCCAAAAGCAACATGGCTCAAAATAAAAACTGCTAGAAACTACTCTTTCAGAATTCTTATTATTCTTTTATTATTTTTCAGCAACACTCTCCCATTTTCAGTGGTATTAGAAGAGTGTGTTTCAGTAACAGAAACCGATGGAGCAGGAAGATCAAGACAAGACCTTATGCTGAGAAACAGGAAATCATACTCTCTACAAGACTGAGGACAGTTTTAATCCTGGATCCGATATTTACTTAAATACTGACCGTGAATAACTCAACTTGTCCATCTCACTGTTTCCATCTACCCCACTGAAGTGCTGTGCAGATTTGTTAATATTTATCTAATACTCTGAACATGTCAAACACAAAGGATTATTGCTATAATGGAACAACTCAATCTTTCTGAAATAAATACATAATACAATATTACCCTCAAATTAAAAAGAAGAAACGCTGAAAACAAGTATGATGCTAAAATGCTATCCTTTAAATCTTTCCCTGTACCTACATATGAAACTTTGCAAAATATTTTTCAAGTTTGAACATGATAAATTTTTTACAAAAAAAACCCTTTTTATTATAAAAGCTATTTTCTTCTTTAAAAGTTCAAAAGTTCATTTAAAGAGATCATCAATCTCAATGACAGCTGCAATTTGTCCATCTGGCTGCACTGACCAGTCAGTCTATTTTACTGCAAAATTATGTTAGGACCAAACGCTGATTATGATTTCATGATCATGAAGGCCACAAAGCCACATAGATACTGCCTACCAGCTATTCAGCAGATAAAGCAGCAGCCCACAGGGAACACTCCAGGAAGCCTCCGCAACTCTGCCCTAAGAATGAGCTCGCTATGGAAATAGTGAGTAGATTCATGCATTTTTTAGTTTACATACAAAAATTCCAAGTGGTTCAGACTCTACTACTTTTTAAAGAGCTTATTTTATAAAACCAAATAATTGACTGACTGGCACTTAGGCAATCCACTGGAAAAAAAGAAGTGGTTTACAGTTAAATTATAAAACCAAAACCATTAATTTACATTTTTCCCCTTTTCACTCCCCTGCAAATTTTTAGTGCATTTTAAACAGTGTTAGTTACCATAGCTACCATAACCATACTATGTTTGAAGTCAATTTTATTAAAATCATGAAATTCATACTTTTACTGTATCATAGTTAAGCTTATACAACATTTACAAGCATAACTGGTGTTATGTGGTATGACACACGTACCAAGACCAAAAGAAGTAACCGCAGTGTAGGTTGCCTGTACGTCTTTATGTCATAAAAATAGGTAAGTAACTTCTAACTGTTAGGGTAAAGCAAATGTGGCTGAGGAATAAGAAGGTCAGTTGAGAAGGGTTTAAGACTAAAAAAAAAAAATATTCCAGAAAAAGCACAGCGATATGGGGGGGGGGGAAAAAAAAAAAAAAAAGAGTAAAAGTATCTCACACAGATAAATCCCAGCTTTCTAATTCTTTTATACTGGCACTTTATCCTGCTGATGACATATAACCATCACCACTATTGTAAGGGTTACTCCAAGCCACTACTTAAGCTACAGTTTTAAAAGTTCCAAATTTTTTTGCTGCTGCCCTTAAGCTTTGTGTAAATGTGACATATTAAAGACTTCAATGCTGAACTAGCTGAAATGACATCTAAACCCCACAAAAACTGTGCCTTTGTATAATCCCTTCCCATCTCAGCTATACTCCTACAGTAGAAGTTAGAAGGGAAAAAACACCCCTACACTTCATCTTAAGCGAGTTAAAAATAAACCAGAAATGGATCAAACACAAAATGAGTGTGAAATTTAGCTTTAAGTATTCTTTATGACTACTGCCACACTGTATTCAGCGCTATATTTAAGAGTGTGACGTAGTTACTGTGTTACACAAAACGATTTGGGGAACCTCTGCATACAGCCTGATCTTTTACCTGGGGAGAAGGTAACATGGCGGCAGCATGCCAGTTAGGCAGCTCACAAAGTAGGCCATGCACCTCCAATATCACAGTTGGCTAAGAAAAAACACAAACAAATGAAAACCTCACATATTTTGAGCAAGGTTACTGCAGCAGTGCCCAATGTGCAGGGTATACTTTCTCCCAGTGACCGCCGAGGGCCACTCACGGGGCAAGGCCCGATGCCCAGGTGCAGCAGGTAGGCCGCACAGTTGGCAAGAACTGGACTTGCTGCTCGAGGGCAGCAACACACTGGCTCGTCCACACATGCTCCAGAGTTATCCCAGGAAAAAAATCAGATGAAAACGCCTGTGAGGAACCACCGCCACTACTGAAAGGTTTCCTACAGCCTCCTCCTGGCACTTCTTTACTGAGGACAACACGGGGATCACCCAAGAAGCAGCTGCAGGAGTTGTGGTTTTTCTCTGGGTGCCACTTCTCCCCAGGTTCCTATCACACACAACATGAATTCCATGGCATGACAGGGGATAAACCTAGAGCTTTCTAGGAACAAAGAGTTAGCAAATGCTGTCCCTACCACAATAGTTGATTCAGTCGACAGACTGCCCTGGTAAAGGAAGGGCAGTGTGTGGGCTATGTATGAACATGGGATGGAACGTGGGCATGCAGTGACCACAGCTACAACCTGCCCTACGTACTCCGACTGCCTGAGCTCTCTGAATAGCAAAACAAGGAAACGCATGCACAGAGATGCACAAGACTACAGAAAGCCCTCTAAAAGCATCTCGTTAATGTTAACGTCAAGACCACTTCCTGACCTATAACAAGCCTATTCTTGATGTAATCCAAGATCTCATCTTGCAAATTTTCACCTATTCCAACACTTGACAAAGGGTCTTTCCTCCATCAGCTCTCTGTATTGAAGTCTGCTTCAACTTCTTAATGTGTATCCACCCTCAACCTTACTCAAAATTCAGTCCTAGAATCATTTAATTTAAAACTGTTCTGGGAACAGAGATTTTACATCCTTCTGAAATAAACTGCAAATTACCTCACTGTGAGCTGTACAGGATTTTAAAGACTTAAAAAATTGCCTAACCTAGAACATAACATTTTCTAAAGGGGCAAGAAAGAATATGGGTGCACACAGGTATTAACACATCTGCTGTGGAGGCTAGGGGACTGCTGTGAGAATCTGATGGAGATGTGTTTGTTAGGACTGTGTGGGTGGGAAACGCTGAGGGCAGCAGCTACAGAGAACAATTATTTACTGTAGTCAGGAAAGAATTCCTCCAATTAGAAGATAGTCACTATTAACTTATTAAGAAGCATAGCCCGAAGTAGTGAACTTTTAAAGGGTCCCTGAAACTCAGTTCATTCCATCTAATATTCATCACTTTGCAAAGCAAGAAAAGGCTCCAACAGGGTCACCTAAGGATCACGCTACCTCCTGTAAGGTGCATGAGCTTATAGACAAAATTCTGCTAGTGATTATATTGGACAAGTGTGAAAAAGTTGCAAGTGTCACACAAATTTCAAGAAGAGGGACTTGAAAAGCAGCTTTTTAGCATTTTGAGCAAGGGACAGAAAAGAAGTAAAAAGGAATGATCACAAAACGAGATTCAAACTCTTCCTGGAAAGCTATCTGCTATTTTTGTAATCTCCAGAAGATTAGGCCAGTTAACATGCCACCTCAAAAAACTTCTATACAGCAAAACTCCAGTCTGCTGAGCTCTATTTTCCATTCAAGAAGTAAATAAAATTCTTCCTTTATTAGTACATGAGTTGCCTGTTAACCAAATGTGGAACTTGTTATGGCACAAAACATTCATTTTAATATGGCTTCTATGACTTGAAGGTCCAGAACTGTCTAAGTGAGGGGCCGACCCTTCTGGTTTGAGTCCTAACCTTTCGCTAACTTCTGAAAAAGTCGAAGGTTGCCAGACCAACACGCACCACCACTATCAGTAGTTCCCAACCATACTCACACAGACACAACTCTACAGCTGCTCAGAGCTCATCTACCACTCTCCTGTAATACTACTATGTATGGCTGAAGTAGTCAAAAGACGACATTATTTCTCTCTTCAACATACCAAGTCCATCACAATTACTTCATGCTCTGAGAATGCCCACCACACTTCCCTCTTTTTCTGTTGTTTCTTTTTAAACCTGAGATACTTTTACAGCAGTGCTCTCTCCTCTGCAGCAACAATAACATCCTCACAAGTTTACAGGCTCCCAACCATCCAACCTCAACACAAAGGACCAAAGAATTGCTTCTAGACTCTCAAACGAGGACAATTGTTTCATGAGCTCTTTACACAACCAATAAACGCTTCAATAAAACTGTACTATGGGCATGAACATATACTTATCCATGTGTGAACTCCTACTTGACAAGTGTAAAAGTTTGAAAAGTATCCAACTTACTGTAAATATAACAGGAAAACTTTTTTCAGAAGAAAATAATCATGATGCTAATATCGCTGTTGTAGCTCTGTCCATCCTCTACTTTTATTTTTTTTTTTAGAAAGGAAAACCAAGTGGATCAGCCTCTCAGACTATGATTAACTCCCACTTCATGGACAGGGTTTGGTCATGAAAACATATATAAATAGGTACAACCTTGCTTACTTGAGCAGCCTTGTTAAATCAGTATAAAAATATTGGGCACCATCCAAACTGTAAAAGTATACTGTGCAGGCTCAAAAAAAAAAAAGACATTTCTCCCCCTTACCCTTTTTTGCTGCTTGTTTAATTTAATACCTGTACTATGAATTACTTTGATCCTGAAACCTGTTCCTAATGGGGAATCCTTGGACCCAAGCAGTAAATCCTTAAAGTCACTGATGTATTAATTTGTGCAGTCAAGTGTTCCTTTCAAAAATTCAAAATCATCTCTGTGTATTTCACATACAAAAGCAACTTCACACACCTCATTTACCTTACTAATTAGATAGTAGTATGGAACTTTTCATTCTAAAGGATTCCAGCCTATGTGAAACATTACTGCAGACTTGTAAAATTAAGTTTTAAATTAAATAAGCAGTTTGCATAACATCAGACTTGTAATGTGTGCCATAAAAAGTTGTCATAATCTGCAAAAATAGAGTTGGTCAATATAAACTGAAAATTGTGCTAAAATGTCTTCATGTAAGATCAGCTTTTCTCCCCGAGGTTTTTAACTGTAATAGAACAAACACCAACATTAAAGCTTTGGGGAGAAAGCAACAACTTTAAAAGTAAATAAACCTTTGTATACAACAACACGTGTTTAATTCAATTATGGTATTTTTACCTGATGCAGGGTGGAAAGAAGAACAGTAGTAAGGATTCATTTGGTGTTCAGGTGAGAAGTTTTCCAAGCATGTAAATTACAGACCTAGTTAGGTACACAGAGATGTGACAGATGTAATAAAGATAGCTGCATGTTTGTGTTCCTGGCTCAGCAGGAGAATCTCCTGTAGAAATTAAAATCTCTGGGGAGCAATTAGTGCAAATCACTAATACAGGTAACAAGTCTTGTTCTCTGGAGGAAACAACATATATTGGTTTGTTCCAGTTCAAGAGATGAAACTGTAGAGAAAGGCACTTCTCTTAGGTACGTACAGACTGCCTGGAACAAGGGAACTGACAAACTAAGTGCACTTTTAGCCAGAAAACTGAGGCAACTTGGTAGGCTCAACATGTGAGCAAAACCTGTTCCTCTGAAACACTTCAGTTACATTGAGATGAACATGAGGAACAGAAAGGACACTGATGCTGCAGTTCCCCATTAAGAAAGAGGAAGGTGAAGTTCAGTTGGGATGCCTTTGAGAAGAGGCCAAGCAAACCCTCAAAGGTGACACTGCGGTCCTCCATGGATGTGACAGGTAACTTGCATGAAATACGAAATACTTCATATACCAATTCTTCTCTGCTATAGACAGGACAATGAAAACTTAGCTGGAGAATTCACTACTCTGCTAAGGTACCTTATCAGTTCTCCCGAAATCCTGGAGTTGCAAATATTCAGAAGTTGGAAAAGCTTTACTGGGAAATGACATAGATGTTTGCCTATTTCTTGTTCTTTCTAGGCATCTGCTTATAGCCACTAATGGAAACGGAATAATGGTAAAATTCACTGAGCTGGGGAACAAGTGGTCCACCACTAGGCTGAACTGGTCTAGGGAACGACTTCAAAAAACTTGAAAAAAACCCTAGTTTTATGTGACTTTAACACCAAGTTGCTCTGTTAAGAGATCAGAACTCTGCTCCCAAGTACTGAGTTCTGAGAAAGCAATACTGAGTTTATTAAGCCCATTCCATATTTGGGGAAACGGACATAACCAGGATTTTTCCCCATATGGAGAGGTCAGGATCAGAACCTAGTGTGCTCTTTGCTACCCAGACCGATATTTCAAATGGTTGTTGCTGCCTTTCAACAGCCTGTTGGGCAAGTCCACACTAGCCAGTAATTTGCTACAAACAACATCAAATTTCCTTTTTATGTCAACTACGACTAGGGCAGCCTGTTCTCTGGCTGCAAGGCAACTACAGAAAGTCTTCAAGGCAACATGCCGCCAGAGTCACGATTTGGGGAGGGGGTCACATAGCAGAAGTACTATTTCACAAGGACTGAACTCATTTAAATGGCCAAAATATGGGTGTATTACTTAATACACATTTTAACAGGTCCTCTCAGCTAGAGAGACATTCTTAAGTTAAACATGAAGCAAACCAAATGTAGCAAAACCAAGCTTCACAGGCATGGTATCTGAAGGTCTCATTCCACTACTGCTTTCCAAATTTGTGAAGTCACTTAAACTAACAAAGTGGACATAAAACAGTACCCCTCTAATTCGGCAGCACGCTGCCAAACCGCAGAGGTATATAAATGACTCCACACACTATAAATACACTGGGTATGTAAACCTTAACTTTCTTTTTAAAAAAAAAGTTACTGATATCCCCCCCGCCGCGGGGTAATGTCGGCTACTACCAGGGGCCCACGGTCATTCTGGAACCCCCCCCACCCCCCGGAGGAACATCACACCTGAGAATTCAGGCAGGAGCTCGGTGGAGCAGCCGCCCCGCGGGACACCCCACCCCCAGGG